>NW_023458678.1:174525-183086 GCF_013731165.1 Rhagoletis pomonella
ACCTTGCCCTAAAGTTTGGCACGTTACTTCTGGGACACCCTGTATAAACACTTTTTGTGTCTAATACCTTTCTTAGGAAAAAAGTGTATGTGCAAAGCATTGTTCTCGTTGTTTAAAATGTCAACACGTGAAGTGAAACAATTACTTTGATAAAAAATTACAGGCGTAGTAAAAATTAATATTTTGTGCAATCACAACTCGCGGAAAATTTGAACATTTTATAAAAATGCCACGTGGTGCCAGTTTAACAGAAAAAGAACAAGGATTTATAATTGGCCAAAGGGAAAGTGGTGTGCAATTGGTTGATATAGCTGCGAAAATCGGACGCCATAGAAATACCATTGCGAATTTCTTGAAAAACCCCAAAAATTATGGGACTACCAAACGCTGTGGCAGAAAATTGGCGAACGATGTAAGAGAACGATTCGGCGGCTAGCTGTTGAAAAAGGTATGAGTTGCCGTGAAATCAAGGTTCACCTTAACCTCAATGTAACTAGGAGGAGGGTCCATCAACTATTAGTTCAAAACGAGAACGTTAAACATACAAGCCGAGTATCACAACCCATGCTATTAAAGCGCCATATGGCCAACCGTTTGGCATTTGCTGAAAGACACAAATTCTGGGATACAGAGTTTCAAAAGATCGTCTTCAGCGATGAGAAAAAGTTTAATTTAGACGGCCCTGATGGTTGCCAAAAGTATTGGCGCGATTTGAGACACCCACGCCAGCATCGACTTAAGCGGAACCATGGTGGTGGCTCGTTGATGGTTTGGGGTGCTTTTGGGTATGCTGGTAAATCTCCTCTATGTTTCATACGATGCAAAACCAATTCCCAGATGTACATTGAATTGCTTGACAATGTATTAATTGAATTTGCTGGTGACCTTTATGGAGATGATTGGATATTTCAACAGGATAACGCTCCAATCCACACTGCACGTATTACAAAAGAGTTTTTTTCATCAAAAAACATACCACTGCTAGAGTGGCCAGCAATCAGCCCCGACCTAAATCCCATCGAGGATTTATGGGGAATACTTTCGGCCAAGATCTACAAGAATGGTCAACAGTTTCAAACCATCAAGCAGCTCAAAGAAGTGTTGGTAAAGGAATGGGACGAAATAAGCCTCCACACTTTGCAAAAATTGGTGGACTCCATGCCGAGAAGACTAACTCAGGCGCTTTTAATGAAGGGAAAACATATTAGTTACTAAGGTTTGCCAAAAACTTTTGTTTAGTCCCATGAAATTGAAATAAATATTGTTGCATATGAAATAATGAAATAATTATCATAAGAACGTATGAAACAAAAATTGAAATAAAATTAATCGCAAATAAATATAAATTGTTATGTTGTCGTATTTGTTAATCTTCATGTGATATATTATAAAAAAATATTTAAAAATATCCAACATCATTTTTTAGAGATTTATATAGAAATTCTTCAGTGCACATATAATTATTTCACTGAGGTATACTATAGGCGTTTTATTCTGTTCGCAAAGCTCGAGAACACCTAAACCTTGTTTTTTGAAATTTCGGACACCTACTAAGTGGTTCAGTTGAAATCTAGCAGCCAATTAGCTGCTCTAGTTTTCACAAAAACAAAGTAAATGAAGCGAAATGAAAATATATCACTTTTAAGAAATATGTTTTTATTAAAAATAGGAAAGTAACAATGAAATTAGTCCCCTCTCCAAAACTGCCGCACCTTTTGCGATACCCCCTTCATCAGTCTTTGGACATCATCTTTCGACATTTTTTTAGCTTGATTACACGGTTAAAAATTTCGGTTTTAATTTTAAACTTTTTGGACTACATATATGACCAAACTAAATTCAGTTTCAAATACAAACCTTTCCGGTTTAAAAAAAAGAGAGCACATATGTTGGGTTTAGAATTTAAACAATTCGGTTTAAATTTTAAACCCAAACATTTTCATAATTAAGAATAAAAAAAGAAAAACAATCTTAAATTTCATGTTCCGTCTGGTTGGGATTGAACACGGACAGCCTTGGTAGCAACCAATTGTATCAAGCATCTTTGTACACTCAGCTACAGCCACGCATGTAAATGTGCTTTCATGTGTTGAGTTTGAATCAACACCACATTTCGCTGTGCAAACATATTCTATTTCGGTTTAGATTTTAAACCAAATTTTCTATATATGAAACCTAGAAACTAGAATTAAAACATTTTGGTTTGATTTTTAAACCACGAACTTTTTGGGCTAAAATGTAAACCAGAATATATTAAAATTGCGTAAAACTATTGACTGGTTTAAAAGTTTAAAAAAGGCAGTAGTCCCAGCGCGGTTTAAAAATTAAACCCAAATTTTTGACCGTGTACGCCATCTTATTCGAAATTGTGCTACTGTATGGACTTCAGATTTTATCTTCTTCAGCTCTCTTTTCATTTGAGCCCAAAAAATTTCAATAGGTCGTAACTCAGGACAACTCGGAGGGTTAGCCTCTTTCGGCACCACATTGACATTATGTCCTGCGTAAAACTCTAGGGCTTTTTTTGGATAGTGGCAAGTGGCTAAATCAGGCCAGAAGAAAACAGGAACATCATGACTTTGTATAAAAGGGAGAAGTCTCCGTTCCACGCACTCTGTTATATAAACTTCTGTGTTAATTGTACCCACGGTTACGAATTCTTTCATTTTTTTTACCACATGTGCATATTGCTTGCCAGACAAGATATTTTTTTGGATATTTCGACACTTTTTTGTACTTGTACTTTGCATCAATTTCGTCTTTATTAGTGGCAACATAAAATTCCTGTCCTGGTATTTGTTTAAAGTCAACAACGCAATAAGTTTCATCGTCCATGATACGACATTGACATTTTGTGAGGAAATTGGTGTACAATTTTCTCGCTCTTGTTTTACAAAGCGAAACTTTTTTCGCATCTTTATTTGGGACTTTTTGCACTTTGTAAGTGCGTAAATTTAACCTTTTTTTAATTTTGTGAACTGTCGAAGACGAAGTCCTTACGATTGCAGCAACGTCACGTACGGATCGGTTCGGATTCCTCTTGTACACATTTCCCACTTTCTCTTCAATTTCTTTATGAACTGTTCCACTTTTTTTTCCTGATCCATGCTTCCTATCTAATGTTTTATTTTTCTTAAAATTTGCAATCACATTTTGCACTGTCGATCTTGAAATTTTTAACTTTTTCGCCAACTGCGTTTGAGGAAGTTTTGGATTTTGCAGGTAGTTGTTCAATATTAGCTTGCTATTCGCCAATTCTTTTCCTTCCATTTTCAACAAATATTATTGTAAACACTTGAAATTTATGCACAATCAACACGAATGACGGAACTTTCAATGAGCAGGGTTATCGTGCAATCACACTAAAAGCACGCGCGTTATTAGACGATCAAAGCTGCCAGATTTCAACTGAAACACTCGTTATTTCAGACCTTCCAAGAATGGTTATATTAAAGCGGTTGGTACCTCCCATACAAACCGAATTTATCATACTGTATATCTCTGAAAATGTTCATGGTAAAGTACTAGAACTTAGTATGGGTAAATATGAAGTCAGTTCAATACTCAATGAAGAAAATGGGGGTTATTGGAAGAGAGGGTGTGGTACCTCCCATACAAGCTTAATTTTTCTTATTGCATATCTGTGAAAGAGTTCATATAGATACTCGAACATGGTATGGAGATATATAATATGGCATACTCATGGGGAAAAGTGGGACTATTTGAAAAGGGGCCATTGTGTGTGTTTGAGCGGATATCTGGATAGTTTCAGCTCACATTTTGACCCGCCAGGTGGAGCTGGAGCCGAGTTATTACTAAAAATTTTATGATCGGATTTGGCTTATATTCGGAATATGCATTGGTGTCGTAAGGGTAAATATTGCTGTGAAAAAATTAGCCGTCATGTGGCGTTGGAGTAGAGTTATTACTAAAAAACGTCAAGTGAGAAAAAGTGTCAGGTTCGATTAGGTAGTGACAGTTAGCTGTTAGTTGCTGCGTTGTATCGTTCAGTTGATATATGTATTTGAAATTTGGCGTCTCATATATGCGGCTGAATTTCTGCGTCGCGCCATTCCGTGTACCAAAAAAATTTGAATGGAACTCGCAAAATGTTTTTTAAGATAGTTGAAAAAGTGAGTTTGTGATAAGGGTCTAAATCAAAATTTTTATTTTGTAAGTATTTTGTCATGTGTAATTTTAAAATTATGTATACTTTGCGTGTACATTGCAACTATTATGATATTCATTTTCTCAAGTTTTAGAGAAAAAATTATGTTTTTTAAATGATGTATTTTAGAATTAATTTAGGTCACCCCTTGTCATATTTGGTTTGGAGACAACCGGCTTCGGCGTTGTGCCATCTTCAGTGTCATTTTTTGGAAACAACAATAACAAAAAAGAGATGTTTTTAAAGTTATATAGAAGCGAACCAGCTACGAAACAGAAATTGAAACCAGGAATATGTACCAGGAATAATAAAACAAGAATTTGTTGTATTAATTAATACAAAAAAGTTTGCAGAAAACATTGCAAGCATATTTCACAATGTGCAGAATGTACCAACACCACTGTTGATGATGACCAATAAAAATTTAAAAAATAAATGCTTATAATATGTTTCAGTATAAACACAATGCGCAATTGAATGGCATGCTGCGTCATGAAGATTGGGTTAGGGTTTATTCCGAGAATGACATCTCAAAAGCGTACTCGTTATTTTTAGAAACATTGCATTCTCATATAAGATCTGCAAACTACACTTGTGTCCCACGAAGGCATAAAACCATACTCAAACCGTGGATTAGTTTTGACCTAGTCCATAAAATCAAACTTAAAAACAAGCTAGGCGGCAAATGTCGTAAGCATCCATCGAATCGGGAACTTCGCTCTCGTTATGGCAAATTATGCAAGGACTTAAGCAAAGACATCCAATCACAGCGTGACAATTATTTTCGTAATAGATTTGTTGATTGTCAAGGTAACACGAAAAAACAATGGGAACTCATTAATAGCGTTGTCAATAGGAAACCTGTAAGTGATGAACAGGTAATCTGTTTAAACGAACGTGGCCAAGATATTTCAGATCCCTCCATTGTTTCCGGCATTTTTAATGACTTCTTTGTGTCGGTAGGGCAATCTTATTTCACTCCATGCAATTGTATCATATCGAGTAATAGTTTTTTATTTGAACCCTTCACAGGTTCAGAGATTTTATCGATTATTAAAAATCTAAACAACTCTGGTTCTTGTGGTTATGATGGCATATCTAATAAACTGCTTAAGAGTACAGCCCTTAATCTAGTAGATATTTTGAAACATCTTTTTAATACTAGTGTCAGGTGTCTTCCCTGAACAGTTGAAATGTTCGATCATTATACCTCTATTTAAAAAGGGTAACAAGAAGGACAAAAATAATTATAGGCCAATTTCCCTGTTGCCATCTGCCTCCAAAGTTTTCGAAAAAGCACTAAAAAGTCGTATATTACTATTTCTTGAAAACAAAAGTTTCTTTAGTTCAAAACAGTTCGGGTTTAGATCAGGCCGCTCAACTGAAGATGCGCTCCTTGAATTTTGTTCATTCATCTATAAAGAGTTATATATCAAAAAAAGCTGCGCGAGTCTCTTCGTTGACACCACGAAGGCTTTTGATACGGTGGACCATGAATATCTACTGCATAAATTGTATTGTGCCGGCTTTCGTGGATTTATGCATGACTGGTTTAAATCCAATCTAACAGGCAGGATGCAAATGGTGAGAATTCAAGGCACTCTCAGTGAACCTAACTCAATAAAAATAGGGGTTCCGCAAGGTTCTGTGTTGGGTCCTATTCTTTTTCTTGTTTATATCAATTCCATCTTTGACTTACCTTTTATAGGGAATGTCACTGCTTTTGCTGACGACCTTGCCATAGCATATGGGTCAAGTAATGTTTTTGATTTAATTGCCAGTATAAATTATGATGTCTCTATTTTAAGATCTTGGTTTGCAAAACATAAACTCATTATCAGCAGCAAAACCAAGCTTATGTTTTTTAGTCTGAATTCTAGGCAACCTCCAGATGTCAACATAATATTTCATTCTTCAGATTGCGAACGTTTTGCCAATCATCAACATTTGTGTCCTGAGTCAAAATCTAATACTTTCAATTCTCTTATACCCTGTAGCGCTAATTGCTTTGTTATTGATATAGTTGAGGAATTTCAGTATCTAGGTCTTATCGTCGATAACAATATGAATTGGTTCAGTCACATTTCTCGTTTGAATCAATATCTGCAATATTCACTACGTTGTCTCTACCAACTCAGGAATTACTGCTCTAGTTACACCCTGAAAACAGTTTACTACGCGCTTTTTCACTCTAAGTTGTTATATGGTATCACCTGTTGGGGAGGCTCCAGTCTTAATAAAATCCAGCCATTAATTACATTGCAAAAGAGTGCTATACGAAAAATTTGCAAAGTGAAACGATTGCATCCTTCAAGGGAGCTTTTTAGAAGGTTATCGATTCTTCCAGTGAGAGGTCTTTATTATTTTAAAGTTTTGAAAGTTTTTTTCATTAGGTGTGGTTATCTGGAAAGCATGTCATCTGAAGTCTATAATCTGAGGAGAAACGCAAACAATTCAGTAGCAGTGCCTTCTTGGAGAACCACGCACTCTAACAAATTCTATACAATAGTGTCTCGCAAATTATATAATGCACTACCTGCCG
The DNA here is from genome assembly GCF_013731165.1 of Rhagoletis pomonella. Lineage (NCBI taxonomy): Eukaryota > Metazoa > Arthropoda > Insecta > Diptera > Tephritidae > Rhagoletis > Rhagoletis pomonella. The sequence continues at coordinate 181,236 of NW_023458678.1, forward strand.
TTATTCGTGACTTAAGGAATCTTCACCAGTGTTTGAAACATGTAAAAGCCTTCCTTTTAGGCATGTCGTATCTTTAAATCGAAGTTTTGCTACGGACAAATAATTGAATAATAAATTTACACCTTTAAGTTTTGTAGTTAATTAATTATTCTCAAATACAACTGCTACCTGATGTACATAATTTTTGTTAGAAGTTTATAAGTTTTGTTACTACTTATCTTTTTTAAAATTTTCCATTTTTTCAACAGTCCACCCCACTGTATTTCTAACATAACTAGGATTGGCATTTGACGCTATGTTATGCTTAACATATAAAATGCCCTATCTTTTCTTATATCTAGTACGTTATACATATACATGCTTTGCAATATTGTGATTATATTTGAAATTTATGTAGATACTAGCTTATACCCACGGGTTTCACCCCGCGCTTTTATACAAATATGAAAAATAACTTAATGATGTTAGATTTTATTTCTGTGCCCATTTCGTTATAGCTAGTTATTTTTTAAGGGAGATAAGGTATTTAGGCCGTTTAAAACTATGAAATTATAAAATCTCGTCTGCGCGCTAGGCATACGAAAGATATCAATCCCTCCATGTTTACCTTAAAATGTTTCCAGGTATACGACGCGTGAACGTGTAACCTTCTTGGAGGTGCCACAGCGAGTTATAATATTTCCAACTCAAATTTAGTAACCTGGCTTGATAAAATACCACTTCTCATTACTGTAGCAAATGCCTCAAGAGAGCTTTAGATTACAAGGCCGAACCCGGCTCTCCATTTTCCATTTAATGAAATTTATTCTGTCAGTACGGCACTTATAAAATAAATCTCCATAACAAATTTAAAATACTTCGAGAGATTTTCTATCCTTCCAGAGATATGTATTAAGAAGCTTTTAGTATGTATGGTAGGCGAAATGCCTCGTTTTTTAATAACTCACATTTTTTCCATGAGCAATTGATACATTTTGTATACATACTATACAGCTGCGAGAATGCATTTGCTTTTTCGGTCGTTCTCTTTACTCTCAAAACATGTACAAGGTTTGCAAACGATATCAGCAAGAGAATGCGAATGAGCGGGAGTATAATATTTGGCGAATGGAATGCTCATTACCATTGGTGTAACGGAGTATCTCTTATTTTCTTTCCTATGCTCTCTGTTTCGCATTTTTACCTTCAAATAAAGGAGTATTTGAGAGTATTACATGTCAAGCGTAGCCTTTTTTTGCTGAAGTGCTGTTAGTCAAGCGCAATAGCGGCATCGTGCTGTAGGTCTTTTGTGGGTAATAAATATTAAACTAATAATTAATAATAAAGAAATTTTTGACATTATGGCAAATATAAATGAGGTAAGTTTTTATTAATGTATATACGTATATACAGGTTTCATTTTATTTTAAATATCTGTACCTAAATATACTTAACAGTCAACTGATGGAGGCTCTTTTGTTAATTACAATGCCATGGTTTCATGGTTTCATGGTTTTCAGCTTTTAACATTTTTTTTAGAATTTTTTTGAGTATGCAGTTTTGTAGTTCTCAATTTCAGAATAACAAAGCAGAAATTTTAAATGGCAATGAGCTACCGTTGATATTTGAGAATTTTTTACTGACGCTCTTCGGCATTTTTTCCCATACAAAAAAACTACCAGGCACTCGTTATATGGAGAAAATGAGCAACATCATAGCCATTTAAAACTTGCACTTTATTGTACTGAAATTAAGTGAACTACAAAACTGCATACTCAAACAAAATTCTAAAAAAATTTAGTTTAAAAGCTGAAAATTTTGGTGAAAATTTGTCTAATTTTCCAAAATTTTGTAAAAACTTTGAAACATTTA
>NW_023458679.1:0-1604 GCF_013731165.1 Rhagoletis pomonella
CGATTTTGACATCGTGTCGGGGGCAGCGCTCATATGTACGTTCCAAGCGCTCATAGAAGAGATCCTTGGACGCCTCATCCTTCTCTTCCGTCGGGGCATGGGCGCAGATGAGCGAGATGTTGAAGAATCTAGCTTTGATGCGGATTGTGGCTAGACGTTCGTCCACCGGGGTGAACGCCAGTACTCGGCGACGGAGTCTCTCTCCTACCACGAATCCAACACCAAATTTGCGCTCCTTTACGTGGCAACTGTAGTAGACGTCGCAAGGCTTCACGCTTACTTTACCTTGCCCCGTCCATCGCATTTCTTGGATGGCGGTGATGTCAGCCTTTGTCTTCCCGAGGACATCAACCACCCGGGCAGAGGCACCTTCCCCATTAAGGGTCCGGATATTCCAGGTGCATAACCTTAAATTATTATACGTTTGCCGTGGTCGTCATCAGAAAAAGGGCGTCTCATCCGAGGCTGTTTGTTCTTTTTCATTGGGCGGGGTTTTAACGTGGCGGGACCCAAACCCAGCGCACGCAAAGTTTTACGCCTTCTCACTTTAACTCGCTCCCAAACGGGTGTTTGGTTGCTACCCAGAGGATACGTGGATATAAATATCCGCACGTTGTGAGCTGCGATTTGAACCATACGCACAAGAATCGCTTCTGACACTCTTACGTGAATGGCAGTCAAAAGTTTTCCACTTCTGCGCACGGAACCACCCTCCATAGGTAGGTCCGGCCAAATGCACATCACACACATTTTTTTTGTGTGCCGGTGAAGTTTATTACACTCTCCAGATCATTTGGCACAGTGGTAACGTTTTAGCCCTTTGGTGGCTAGATTTAGCCACCACACACTTTTTTTGGCCACACTAATTTAAAATTGCCCCTAGCCGTTTTTTTTAGCCCTTTGGAGAATTTATTCATCCTTGGCATGAAAAAGTTGTACATATCAATTATATAAATAGGGAATCATGTTTCCTTTCCACCCCTTTTACGGCTAAACTATACTTCTAAGGTATAAACAATTATATATCATTAGAAAGGTATTTTGAATTAAATTAATTAATTAAAATTTCAAATTATTTTAAAATAGAGCGAAAAAATCAATTCAAAAGTCACACCAATACCAATGCCATACATGTACATGGTTGGGGCGAAAATGACCACTAAATGTATGCTTTAATATTGATATTGAATAACAGAAACATGCTAAGCAGCAGTTTTGGAATAAGATATATGTATGTATATGTATAAATGTATGTATATGTATAAATGTACATGAATGGATTAGACTCAAACAAGGAAGAAGGTAAAGTTGAGTATGGAGAAGAAGAAACGGACAAATACAAAAATTAAAATAAAAGTAAAGAAACCTAAATATAAAGACAAAGAGGAAGGAAAATTTAAATACCTAACCTAATAACAATGGTGGAAGTGAATATGAAAATGAAGAAAAGAATGGACATATTTAGGATCAGTATAAAGGAAGAGATAAAGAAAACAGACCAAGACGAGGAAGAAGATGAAGATGAAGATGAAGATGAAGATGAAGATGAAGATGAAAATGAAGATGAAGATGAAGATGAAGATGAAGATGAAGATGAAGATGAA
>NW_023458679.1:1704-27777 GCF_013731165.1 Rhagoletis pomonella
ACGACGAAACGTCCGATAACGGACTGAGGCTGATCGACTTCGCCGGGCCCGAAACATGGTAATATGTAGTACTAGGTTCCAGTATAAGAACATCCACCAAGCTACATGGCTGCCTCCAGATCGAAAAACGAGAAATCAAATCGATCATGTTGTGATAGCCGGAAGGCGTGCTTTAAGCGTTTAAGACGTACGTACACTCCGAGGGACAAACATCGACTCGAACCACTATCTTGTTGTAGCCAAGATGCGCACCGCCTCTGTGCAGCAAAAAATGTGCTCCCAAAAATGCAAGGAAAGCTTAACGTCGAAAAGCTGCAATCACAACAGACGGCCAATTTATTCGCCACTTGACTCACACACTTGCTCTCTGAGAGCACTCCTCAACAATCCGACATACGCGAGCAGTGGAACCACATTTCCCGATCATTACGATCCGCCGCCGAAGAAGTAGTTCGATTTTAGCGAGCCCGAAAGAACAACTGGTACGATGAGGAATGTCAAGAAGCCGCAGAGAAAAAAGACGCCGCCTATAGGGCCACGCTGCGACCGGGCGCAACGTGAGCCATGTGGGACCGTTATAGGGAACTGAAGAAGGAAGCGAAACGTATTTGCCGCAATAAAAAGAGAGAGGCCGAAATACGAAGAGCTTGAGATACTGGCCGAGAGGAAGAACGCCCGAAAATTTTACCAGAAGGTCAGGCGATTTGCGGAAGGTTTCAAGACCGGGGCGAACTCCTGTAAGAACAACAATGGCGACTTGGTGACCGATGTCCAAAATATACTTAAATTGTGGAGAAAACACTTTTACAACCTATTGAATGGCAGCAGCGCTGAAAGTAGTGAAGAAGACGAACCCGAGTCCCCAGTCGATGATGATGGAGTAGCTGTCCCACCGCCTGACTATGACGAAACACGAATAGCGATTACGCGGCTGAAAAACAACAAAGCTGCTGGAGCTGAAGGCCCGCCAGCCGAGCTATTCAAGTACGGCGGCGAGGAGCTGATAAGGTGCATGCATCAGCTCGTATGCAGAACATGGTCAGATGAACGCATGCCCGGAGACGGGAATTTAAGTGTGCCCTGCCCAATCTACAAGAAAGGCGACCCCGCCATACGCGCCAACTACCGCTGGATCAGCCTTCTACGCATAGGTTATAAGGTCTTATCAAGTGTATTGTGCGAAAGACTGAAGCCCACCGTCAACGAACTGATTGGACCTTATCAGTGTGGCTTTGGGCCTGGAAAATCCACCATAGATCAGGTATTCACAATACGCCAAATCTTGGAAAAGACCCGCGAGAACAGGATCGACACACACCATCTATTTGTCGATTTCCAAGCCGCTTTCGACAGCACGAAGAGAAGTTGCCTTTATGCCGCGATGTCTGAATTTGGTATCCCCGCGAAACTAATACGGCTGTGTAAAATGACGTTGAGCAATAACACCAGCTCCGTCAGAATAGGGAAGGACCTCTCCGAGCCGTTTGATACCAAGCGAGGTTTCGGACAAGGGGACTCCCTTTCATGTGATTTCTTTAATCTGATGTTGGAGAAGATAATAAAAGCCGCAGAACTGAACCGCTCAGGCACAATACTTTACACGAGAGTCCGCTGTTGAATGCCTTCTCGGGATTGGATAGAGAAGCAAAGCGAATGAATCTGGTGGTGAACGAGGACAAAACGAAGTATCTCCTGTCATCACACAAACAGTCAGAGCATACGCGTCTTGGCACCCACGTCACTGTTGACAGTTACAATTTTGAAAAAGTAGACGACTTCGTTTATTTGGGAACCAGCATTAACACCAATAATAATATCAGCCTTGAAATCCAACGGAGAATCACTCTTGCCAACAAGTGCTACTTTGGGCTGAGTAGGCAATTGAGAAGTAAAGTCCTCTCTCGTCGTACAAAGATCACACTCTATAAGTCACTCATCATGCCTGTGCTGGTGTATGGCGCGGAGGCATGGACAATTAAAGCATCTGATGAGGCGGCTCTTGGAGTTGTCGAGAGAAAGATTCTGCAAAAGATTTACGGACCTTTACGCGTTGGTGATGGCGAATATCGCAGACGATTTAACGATGAGCTGTATGAGCTTTACAACGATATAGACATAGTGCAGCGAATTAAAATTCAGCGGCTCCGCTGGCTTGGCCATGTCGTTCGAATGGACAGAAACGCTCCTGCTCTGAAAATATTCAACGCGGGCCACGATGCTGGTAACAGAGGAAGAGGAGGGCCTCCTCTGCGTTGGAAAGACCAGGTGGGGAAGAACTTGGCTTCACTTGGCATTTTCAATTGGCGTCAGTTAGCACAGAAGAGAAATGACTGGCGTGCTGTATTGGACTCGGCCAAAATCGCTTAGGCGGTTACAGCGCCAATAAAGAAGAAGGGAAGACCTATGGTTATGTATTTCGGCCCGCAGAATCCGAATTTGAAGTCAGTTTGGCCAATATACCTCCTAGATTTCGAGAAAACTTCTATAAACAGTTTTGTTGCCGACTTTCGCAATTTTTTATGGTTTTTTGAAGCTTTCTCCAAATCTAAGAGGTACATTGGCCAAACTGACTTCAAATTCGGATTCTGCGGGTCGAAATACATAACCATAGGTAGGTCACTGCACACACACTAATTGTTTTCGTTAGTGAGTAACGAATACAACCTCTGAATCGAAGTAACGAATCGTTACCCACATAATAATCTCGTTACTCGAATGTTACGTATATGCACCATCATCGGGAATCAATACAACACAACATATTGTGCGGTAACGAAGCTGTTTTTCGAATAGATACTAAAGTGTGTTGCGTGTGCATGTACGTACATGCATGCATGATTTGTGTGAGGTACAAGTGCTTGATTGTATCAAATTGTTCGAATCGATACAAAACTAGGGTGCGTGTATACATATGTATATATGTACCTACATGTATGTATATGTATGAACGAACACCCACCAAAAAATTTGCGCCTTATATAAGTCTTATTTAATATGATCGTAAGTCTTAACCTTTAATGCATGAAAATTGTAAGGAATACAAGTTCTATGGCACATCCCTTATTTTACGTCTGATTTTGCTGTACTGATGTCTCTCTCATAGAGCCACTCTTATGCATAAGGATTATTTGCTGTGCAAAATAAGGCTTATCCTTATAAAAAGCATTATACAGAATATTATTACCTTATTATAAGCCTTATTCCCTACTCGAAATAAGGCTTACATAATGCCTTATGATAAGACATTATATAGAACATTGTTACCTTATTATAAGCCTTATCCTCTACTCTTACATAAGGCCTAATAATAAGATAAAATATTGACTACCATTACCTTATTATAAGCCTTACCCTATTATTGTCCGCTTATATACTTTTAATAATTAGAAACATTTTATACAGACAGTTTTTTATATATATTTTTTATTTTATTGACAAATAAATTCACTAAATCCATATGTACATTTTTATATTAAAAAAGAGTGTAATTAATAAGAGATTTAAAGATCTAAAAATTCGAAATAAAAAGTGTGGAATTTTTATGAAAATTTTAAGATTTTTTTTAATTGTCACAGTTAGAAACTTTTAGTTTTAGAAATTTTGTTGTAACATGAACTATAATTTTATTAAATATTAATAAAATATGAATAAAACAAAACATTTTCAAAATATGGAAAAAACTGCTCTACGATTTTGACTGACACTCACTGCATTAAAAAATTTTAACAATTTATTTTTTGTTGTTTAATTTCAGTTACTTTTTATTAACATATATTTCTTTATTTCATAAAACTGAACTTAACCGAACGTAACTGAAATTAAATAACAAAAATAAATTGTTACAATTTGTCAATATGTGGTGCGGCTATAATTTTTTCGACCACTGCACATACTAGTCTAGATTACATCAATGAATTCACATTTAAAATGTTTTTTTCCCGAAGAACTTCTAAAATTAGTTTAAAAAAGATTTTAAGTCAAGACTTACAAAAAAATACATATGCTTTTGAAAGTAAATACTGGAAATACTTACATACGTCCTAATATATTTTACATCAATGACCTCGCATTTAAAATGTTTTGTTTCGTTTTTGGAAAGAACATTCTTTGAACACAACTTGGCTTTTCTTGTAATACTTATATACTAATATACATTGCCGCCAAAAAAACGGGACAATGATTGATTCTATTATTCCGAAATTTCTCGAGTAATTATGTTTTGCATAGTTTTTATAAAAATATAGTTCTTCCTATAAAAAAACCCATAAAAGTCAGAGCTCGAAACTCTATGCAGATATTTAAAAGAAAGCAGTTTTGCGCTTTAATATACTATTCCCTGATCTACAAAACTGCGTACTCAATTAAAGTGCAAAGCTGCTTTCTATTTTTTTCTGCTTTTATGGGTTTTGTTGTAGGAAGAACTTAACTTTTATTAAAAATAAAAAATTAAAAATAACTTAAATGAAAATAAAAGTTAATCAATGTGACGTACAGTCTTTTGTAGTCTCATTAACTTTTTTCTTTTGGATGTGACGCCTTTGATCTATTCGATTTTTTCCTCTTGCAATGGCCATTTTTACATCACTTGTAGGTATAGTCCTCATAGCTATTGTACATATTTTTAACGGTATCTATTGAAAAAATGGATTAGCATTATAATATATTGCTATAAGCATTATAAAATTAATATAATATTATGATATTAATATAAGCATTATAATAGAAAATTAATCACTAATATATATATATAGTATATATATAATAATATATATAACAATATACACTTGTGGTCAGCTGATTAATTTTAAGTAACATTTCTCGAGTAATTATGTTTTGCATAGTTTTTATAAAAATATAGTTCTTCCTATAAAAAAACCCATAAAAGTCAGAGCTCGAAACTCTATGCAGATATTTAAAAGAAAGCAGTTTTGCGCTTTAATATACTATTCCATGATCTACAAAACTGCGTACTCAATTAAAGTGCAAAGCTGCTTTCTATATGATTCTGTTTTTATGGGTTTTGTTGTAGGAAGAACTTAACTTTTATTAAAAATAAAAAATTAAAAATAACTTATATGAAAATAAAAGTTAATCAATATGACGTACTGTCTTTTGTAGTCTCATTAACTTTTTACTTTTGGATGTGACGCCTTTGATCTATTCGATTTTTTCCTCTTGCAATGGCCATTTTTACATCACTTGTATAGTCCTCATAGCTATTGTACATATTTTTAACGGTATCTATTGAAAAAACGGATTAGCATTATAATATATTAATATAAGCATTATAAAATTAATATAATATTATGATATTAATATAAGCATTATAATAGAAAATTAATTACTAATATATATATATAGTATATATATAAAAATATATATAACAATATACACTTGTGGTCAGCTGATTAATTTTAAGTAACATTTTGGTCAGTTTTGTTTTTTTTTATTTATTTGATGTTTATAATTTTTTTATAAAAGTCACCACATAAATTAACATTTCAAACTTCTTACAAAAATTATACAAATTCAAAAGAATTAAGCAATTACACCCCAAAAATTTTTAACCATATTAAGAATCTTTAGGAAAATTTTAAACGTGCAGTTTTACAGCCCATTAAATTTCAGTAGGTTAAAGTCGAAATTTTAAAAAGCTAGAAAATCGCTTTGATTTTTAATATTCTTTTTTTGCTGACGGTGCATACTTTATATGGGAATAGTATGGGGAGAATGGGAATAGTAATAATAATAAATAATAATGTAGTACATAATATTAATAATTAAAATCAACATACCGTATAATGTGCGGGAAAAAAAATTGTAGCTTTCTAGGGCCACGAGATTCTTACTTCCGTTCCAATTGACCTTTTGTAGCAGCTCGTCCGAAATTACTGTTGAAAAATGTTTCGAAATTTTGCACAATAAGATTGATTGTAAATATATTTTCTGCAAGCAAATAAAAATGAAATAATAAATATATAGTAAATAAAAATGGTTTAATTTAAATATATTGCGACTTTTACTTACAATTTCTTTTTCAAAGTTGTCTCCATCTATAATATTTCTTTCTATGAAAGCTGTATCCTCAATCAACTTTCGAAATATGTTCGAAAAATATCTTGATATGGAAGGAACTGCTTTAAACCGTCAAGGAAACAAATTGCTAAAACTCAACGCAATTTTTAGCAACTTCAATCTTGCACTTTGATATACTATAATTAATTTTTTTTAGATTCTAATTAAAATGTTTGCAATTTAGGTGAAACCTTGCAGAATATTTTCAATTTTTGTACCAAGTTTGATCCAAAACCTGGGATCTACCACATTTTTTTGAAATCTACCACATTTTTTCCAGATTCTACCACACAAATTTATTTTTAAGTCCGATCACTGAATAACAGATGTTTGGGGCAATCCAATGACTATACTAAGCAAACAAATTGGAATGGAGATAGTGCAGGTTAGGCTAGCATGTCCGCTATATGGAGCTTGTGGAAAACCTGTGCCCAAGCATAAGGACGATATGGTGAGCAGAAATAATACGTAATAAGTATAGTTTATTTTATAAATATTATTGTTTTTCAGGTAGAACGTGAATTCAATCGACTTCTTGAGTCCGCCAGATATCTGTCTCATCAGCTAGACTTTATCTACGCCTACGATGACCTATACATACAGCTATACAGCGATTAGGATATCAAGGTTAATTAACTAGTTTTAAATATTCTAGTTTAGTAGTCAATAGTAGTGTATGGATGTATGTTTATGTATTTACCTATACATATACATAAAAGCAGAAAAAGTTTATCATATTTGGCAAGGTTGAAAGAAACCTAAATTTTTGTAAACCTTAATAATTAATTTTTAACTTTTAATATATATCAAAAGAAGCGTAAATCGATTACCTTTCTTTTGATTATAATGTCGTTGAAATCGCTTTACTTTTTTATAAAAATATTGGATCTTTTGAAAACACATATATGTAAGCAGAGAAGTCATGAAATTTTGCATAGTTGTAAGAAACCTAAATTTTTGTAAACCTTAATAATTCATTTTTAACTTTTAATATATATCAATAACTTTTAATATATATCGAAAACATCTACAAAGGAAATATAAATAAGAGGAATAATAAATAATAAAGAAATAAAGCAATTAAAAATATTTGCTTTCTGTCCTTTTAAAACCCAAATACATGCAACGAAGATATTTTTATTTTTTAAACCACAGAATTTATTTAGTTTTTAGCACATTCGCTTATACATATAATTTAGAGATCATGAATTAAATTCATTTTGCATTTGTGTGCTTTTTTAGTGTACATTCAATTAATTTCGCTTATACATATACTTTAGAGATCATGAATTAAATTCAGTTTAAAAAGAGTTCAGGAAGTTGTTTAAAAATCATTGTTACCTAAATTATACTTAAAAAAAAAACAATTTGAGATACTTTACTTGCTTTCAGGCTCTCTCGTTTTTCGCTAACAAGTTGTCCAGCGTGCGAAAATATACGTTCACAAGGAACAGATGTTGCGGAAATACACAGTCGTTTTTTGACAAGCTGGTACAATCGGGGATAAATATGTCTTCTTTGGTGCCACCACAACAGTGGATCGTTATGCTTTCCGGAAGAATCTTTCCGCTGTAAGACAGGCTCTGACAAGTATTTATCCACTTCTACAATTGCAGATGCTATCTGATTTCCTGGCCTAGTGTGCTTCTGAACTTCAGCGTCAAAATCCTTCCATATTAGTTCTAATCGATCGCTATTTATCCCGCCTACAACCGAATTGCATTGAACGGGATTTTCATCCCTAACAAAATTTTCGCAATTTTGAACAACTGTGTTAGCTACTCTCGAATCTAATTTTTGAATATTCGAAATATAAGCCGTTTCGTTCATGAATCCAAATTTTTTGAATCTTGGATCCAAAATTGTTGCTTGCGCAATTCATTTAGTTCAATATCTTCAAACCTTTCATTCAATTCACTTAATAGTCTAGTTAATAGCTTTTCTACAGAGGGAGTTAGTTCCGCAATATTAAAGGATTTCAAATGCTTGGTTGATTGTTTTATATACAATACTAGCCAATGCCCGCTTGTTTCGCGGCGCCTAATAAGATCTTTTGCGTTGGCCAATACAAAAAGAGCGTTAAAAAGCAAAAGCGGTCTGTAAAGCTAACATTTTTAGTTTAAATTGAAACGAATAAAGAGCAGAATCCTAATACATAGGCTAAGAAGAGTAGCGCTGTGATATCATATGGAATATTAATCCCTTTCGATGTATTGCGTTTTATATGCGGTCTTATTTCCACCTGTGAGATCTCTGCCAAGCGTGCGTAATATTCTTCTATGACCTTGCAACTTCAACATTGGTCCGATGTACCATGTAATCCAATAAAAGTCCTTATAAGGAAAATAAAGACTACATATGAGCGTTTTCAGTTATAGGAGGGCAAAGAATCCTCAAAGAAAGAAACCCCAGCGCCACCTAGCGGGTATATTTTTTGCATACGTATTTCTCATCATGGAGGTAGTACACGTTTTGAATTTGAACGAAATCGGTTCATAAATACGACTTTTAAAAATAACTCGACCCCAGCGCCACCTAGCGAGTTTTCTGGTAGCCTATAATAGGACCATATATGCTGAAAATTTGACTGAAATCTATGCAGTAGTTTTTGAGTTAACTCCGAACAACCAAAACGGCTATTATTATATATATGTATATAGATTAATGATGATGCACTAATATGCTTTTCGACACTTATTAATAATAATAATAATGATAATAATAGATTGGCGCTTACACATATGTTAGTGTTTGGCCGAGCTTCTGCTCCGATTTGTGGCGTGCGCCTTGATGTTGTCACACAAAGCGGAGGGACCTACAGTTTTACGCCGACTCCGAACGGCGATTGTATTTTTATGAGAAGCTGTTTTTCATGGCAGAAATACACTCGGGGGTTTGCCATTGCCTGCCGAGGGACGACCGCTGTTAAGAAAAAACCTTTTTTCTATATTTTTGCGATGTTGCTTTGACCAGGGTTTGAACCCAGGCATTGTGGAGTGGAAGCGCGCACTGCTTACCACTACACCACAGCGGCCGACACTTATTAAAGTAGTAATAATTTCAAACATATCCATAATCTTCATAGATTGCTCTGCTACTAACCAATCCTCGCTAGTTAAAAGATTGATTGTACGTAATTCTTCGTCTCTGACTGGCATAGACGATTTTACCAAAGCTAAAGTGGTAATAACTGCATCCTTAAGAACTAAAAATCTTTTGTACATCTCATAAGTGGAATTCGACCGTGTAGGTACATCGTTGAAGAGCTTTAAAACTGGTTGGTGCATTGATTCTAACGTAGCTTTAAGTTTTGAATGAGCATGACTACTCTTTGAAAAAACCTAACAATTGATTTGACTTTACATAAAACAGGTTCTATTTCCTTCAATCCTGCTTGTGCAACTAGAGCTCACTGCCTTCGATGTCAAGAAGTACTTCTTCTATAGATTGCGCCTGTCTAGAGATTCTCTGGAACTGGTGTCATCTGTTCATGTGACGAATAAGACCGCATTTTTATTTATTTGACACCGACAACTGCTGACCACACAACTTACACTTAACCTTCTCTTCCTAGAAGTGCAACCACACGTCACTCTTCTTATTAGATGGCACTTTTTATTATTTTTGTTGTTGTAATGAAATGCCAAGAAAGTTTGAATATAAAACGTAGCTTTAGTAATCGGGGGCCCGACGAGTTAAGGCAGTTTTCTATAGCTTTAATTAGTAGTATGCTTGTGAACAAGGATGTTGTGGATGAGTTAAATTTACTCCGCGAGATTTGCTTTGCTAATGATAGCAAGCCAGTCAAAGTAGTTTTTGAATTGGGCAACGTCTGTGGATTGCAGCTTACATAAAGGAAGTTCGGCCTTAAATACGCTCCTTTCTTCTGTAAGAAATGAGGAATTTGAATGAAAAATATTGGTAAGGAATATTACAGGTTACCTACTGCTGATCATGATGATTGCAAATATCGACAATTTTGTTGGCCACGTCATTTATGTTCACCGATGGATTTTGTGGTAACGGTATAATGGGATGTTGTTACGTTTTCAAACCAAATTGATTTTTAAAGATCTCGCTTCCTTTCGTTTCAATCCAAGTAATATTATGCTGACAATTCCTTCGGTGATCGTGGTGTACTGCATCGGACTAAATAATTTAATAATAAATAAGTAGATATCATACATGTGAATAAGTTAGTGTAAGTGGCGGGGTCGAAAAACTACAACAAATTAGTGTAGGGATAACTCCCTACTACCACCGATTTCTGATCCACTAAGGAAGTTGTGGAAGGTTGAACCGGATTATACTAATTGAAGTTTTTAAATTACTGAATGCGAACATTTGTTTTTGTCATGCCAATATGGGAACACATTAATTGCATCATGCATAAGAAGGAAATTCAAGAGAAATTCAAAATATTTCATGTTTCTTTTTGATAATTAAAAAAAAAAACTTGCAATTTTACCTGGAGCTCAATGGCTTACGGATACAGGCGATATTGTTCCCGATGCATAAATTTTCAGTTTGCGCTCATCACGGTTTTATGTTACCTCTATTATTATGTAATTACTTATTTCTTACACGTAAAACTGTTTACTGTTTCAGTAAGTAGTCAAGGTTTTTACGACGAACGCCTTTTTTGTTTTTCATTTCGCTTTGTAAATAACCAGGATACATCCATACATATGTATGTATAGACCTACATGCTTCAAATTAGAGATGGGCCGCGGGTACAGGCCGGAATATTTGCTGTCAGCACGAACTCGTGCGGGCCTGGGCATTCAGTAAAATTTCATAAAAGCACGAAAAATCCCGTTGCTAATACTAAAAATTTAGATGAGCTTTTGTTTTTATACAAAAAAAATAGTACATATTTAAAACTCTTTTGATAAGAGAAAAGCAAAAAAAGAAATATTTGGAAACCGATAGAAAATATATGATACTTAGTAGTTTTGTTTACATACATATCTGTACATAAAATATCTTCCACTTTTTCTACTTCCCAGAAAATATATTATAAAAATCTACAATAAATGTTGGCTCTTTATTTCCGGGCTGGGCCGTGTCCCGTCGTGCCGGGCCGGGCCGGGCCCCACTAAAATTCTTAACGTGCGGGCTTGTGCGTGTTTTTGAAAGTTGATTTTGCACTCGTGCTTCAAATGCAAGGAATTGAAGATAAATGTTGGTGATTTATTTTGGAACGAATTTCCGTCATCCCTTGTCAAGTTTGATTTGCAGACAAACCGGTTTCGGCGTTGTGCCATCTTCAGTGTCATTTTTCGTTCTCCTGAGAACGGACGGAAAATTCGTTCCAAAATAAATCATCTTACCACCCTGTCGGAAAAATGAACCAACACCAACACATAAATGTCGGTCTTTACAATGTGTACAATAAATGTAGTACATATGTATGCACATTGATTGCACTTGTTTGTATGTAAGTACATGCAACCTTTTATTCGTGAATATTTGAATATCGAATTGTAAAATCTTTGCAAAAATATGCATTTGAAATTATGCACACAATATTTGTACGAAAGGAAACCAACTCCTAGTAGAATTGTTATATTATTGAATTTAAAAGCTAAACTATATTGCCACTAAAATTGTCCCACGACAGTCGGGCCTACATAACCGCAACGACCGAGATTTATATCTGGCCAAGGACTGTCACTCCAGCAACACTCCCCAAAAACTCCTTGGGGAGTTTGTATGCTGTTACAACAACATCAACTTATGCCACTTTCAAAATAAACAGCTCATTTGTTGTGTATATACATATAGAGAAGTAAGACATTGCTACTTGATAATGGATATGGCTTAGTGCGAATCATTTTCATGCCTTTTATATTATCGTGGTACCACCTATTTAGAAATTACTGCGGAAGCTTGAAATGACAGAATGACTGATGTATAAAACGGGCGGCGAGAATACTATAAAATTTGCCAATAATTAATAGTACAAAATATTGTTTCAGGTAACGATGTTCTTTGCAGAATATTTAATAATAATAATAATAATAGATTGGCGCTTACACATATGTTAGTGTTTGGCCGAGCTTCTCCTCCGATTTGTGGCGTGCGCCTTGATGTTGTCACACAAAGCGGAGGGACCTACAGTTTTACGCCGGCTCCGAACGGCGATTGAATTTTTATGAGAAGCTGTTTTTCATGGCAGAAATACACTCGGAGGTTTGCCATTGCCTGCCGAGGGATGACCGCTGTTAAGGAAAAAATTTTTTTTCTATATTTTTTGCGATATTGCTTTGACCAGGGTTTGAACCCAGGTGCTGCGGAGTGGAAGCGCGCACTGCTTACCACTACACCACAGCGGCCGACGCAGAATATTTATCAACGACAAAATAACACTTATATTTGCTTTTAGCACAGAGTGAGCATACAACACCATACCTTTCAACACTTTTATTCATAGATAAATTCTTGTTCATGCCAAATAATGCCTACTTTCGTTCAGAAGTTACCCCCTGTCACAGGCATTCGAATTTCGAATATGCAGTGACCAAAGCTATGAAGAGCAAAGTAATTGTCTTAAGTGTGCTCATTCCAAACCTGTCTATGTAACGATTTTAGGCATTACCTGTTGGCGCATATCTTCAACGGAAATAACGTTGGGGCGTAGTCTTGCGGAAGACCAATTGTACGAAAGAAAAACGTGCAGCAAACTAGTGTTTCAACATAGTACATATTGTAAAAAGTAGCAGCAACTATGCCAACTAAAAGGATACAATTGGCTATGAAGTAGGAATAAATGCGCAAAGTCTTGAGAAGTCATTTGCCTTTGATTCGCACCCATTTCCGGTACATGGACATAATTAAAAAAGTGAGCAGCAAGCACATCCCTTAGGTAGTGCAGTCACAACTATGTAGTATATCGATACAAAAACCAACTCCAAGTGATCATTTGCATAAGTTACCAAAAACGAATGCAAGGACATTAATTTACCTGGAGTTAGGCAGCATGGAAATCAACATTGTTAGCACATTCGTAGTCTAAAACACCACACAAACGTCTGGGAGCTCAGCAAACTTAGTTGAACAATATACGGGCAATGTCTGTGGATTAGAGTGCATAAAGGAAGACCGGGCTTAAATACTCAAAACTGTGCTCCTTTCTTCTGTAGGAAATGAGAAATCTGGAGGAAAAATGTTGGTAAGGAATATTACGTTTTCAAACCATGTATTATTATTAATATAATTTCACTATGGTATTACTTTACCGGACGGCAAGTTGACAATCTTTCATTTCCAATAAACTACCATTCACGTTGGTGCACAAAGTACGTGCACAAATGAAGCAAAATTCATGTCAAAAGATATAAGGACGCGAAAAGAAGACAGAACGGCGGGAAAATAACAGAGAATGGCCCCAAAAGAAGACAGAATGGCGCCAACAGAAGCATCATGAAGCAGCATGCGAAAAACGACACAATGGCGCAATTGCGCTCATTCAATGCGCTGATACCGGTCATGGCGTTGGCTTCATGGTATCAGCGCCAGAAAATTTGCTGCGTTACCCAGGCCTACTGTGCGATATATTTTCCTCTAAAGCTGGTTCGTTGGAACTATCATCTAAAAACTGCCCTGGTTCATTGAAAGCAGTGCTGCCGTTTTCCTTTTTTTTTGGGTAGCAAAAACCACGATTTTTGGGGAGCATTTTGACATTTTGAGGAGTACGCCCCAAATGTTGATAAAACCCTTAAACTTGACTTATTACATTCATTACGTTGCGATATGTCGTCACTAATATAAAAAAACATTCATTTTAATATAAATAGCTTTCCTACTTCATTTTTATTACCAGAATAACAATTTTTTAAGAAATGTTAATATATAGATACTGGTATTAAATTACATTCATATTCGTACATATTTCAGTGACTTAAAAAACAAATTAATCATTTCCATACAAAAAATTTATACCATATGACTTGAGGTATTACATGCGCTCTAAGCTTTTCGTTTTAAACTTCATTAATTGCTTATAACTATTGTTAGCGTTCTATCTTAAAAGAACATGTTAGTTAAATTTATAAGTGATAGTTCAATAATATTCTGCAAGAATCGCGACAGAATTTTATTCATTGCATTTTAAAATATGAAAAGCTTCTACTTTGACTTTCAATTACTTCATTCATTGTTTTTCACTTTCACAAAAAATCTAGTACGTATGAAGCATAAAGAGCCTTATTAATCCTTAGCGGTTTAATAGCTAAACGGTTGATATTTTACTTATACCGAATTCATCGTTACGGGGTGCATCGAGTATGGAAACAATTTTTCCAATTGCACTTTGCAATAGGCCGGAAGAGAATATATTGTTTGAGTTTCTGAATTTGCATATTTTAATAGAACTCACATGAAAACTCCTATTGGTTCAAGCCTTGACCATGATGGTTTCAGCGAAGCGCGTTCCTTTTCCAAATTTTGCCAATTTTTTATATACCTTACTGGCCGTCTCCACAGGATAAAATTTGTTGCTGTCCAGCTGTAATTTTGGTCGCTAGATATAAGTTATATCAGTGGCAATATTTGTGTGGGCTTTTTATATCTTGATATAAGCATTTGTAAGATAGTTTCGAAAACGTATTTTTGCCTGATTTAATCGCTTAAAAAATTTTGAAAATAAGTTATTTTACATCCAACTACATAATTATAAATATTTTAACAGGAAACAGCTAAATTTTTGCTCTTATATTAAAATATTAATGATGTTGCCGCCACGAAGTTTTCGTGCAAATGAAAATGTAGCTGTCAAACTACCAAATTGCCGGCAATAGATGGCAAGATATAAGCTCAGATACATATTGCTCTTGAAGAGCAATGAGCGGTCTCCATTGGCTATTTATATTCTAACATATGTATCAAGATATAAACTTTATCCTATGGAGACGGGCAGTTAGACAAACATATAAAAAAAAACAATAATAATCAAGTTGGTTGTTAAAATAAGTAAATAAAACTCACCTATCCATTTTTGCCAAACTAAATACGCAAAAAAAAGGAATTTCAGCACGCCAAATGTAAACGAATTGTATGTGCTTAAAATATTTTAAACGGTACATCTTGACAGTGTTCAACACAATTTCACTGAATGTGAATTGGATGCGTTCTATGAATTATAAAAGAAATAGAAAATACCCTAACGGCGTGATTTGGCAGTGTTCAATGTGACATACTTTAAGCTTAAAATGAAGAAAAATTTAGGGTTATCGTGAGTTTCTTTTTCCACGAATCGGTTCACTTTTCATTTCCGTGTATTGACTACGGGCGGATGAAAAAATTCCGGTCGAAACTCACGATAAGGCTGATTATCTTAAAAAAAATAGTAGTAAAATCGGTCTTTGGGGAGTATGGGAGTACAGATTTCAGAATAGTAGTAAAATACTCCCATAGTAGTACTTTCGGCAGCACTGATTGGAAGCATTATCGAACATGTCGCTTGATTCCAAATTATCACCACTATCTCCTAGGAAATTGTAAACATTGATTCGCGCAGAATATATTTCCTGATCACTTTCGCCAGCTGGTTTCGTCTTTGTTTTGCTTATTAGGCGCTTAAAATGCCACTTAGAGTACCCAACGTATTGTCGCATTTATTATTTTATTGAAAGCTGATACTTAAGTATGTCTGTGCTTATTTGCAATAAACACTTAGACTGACTTCAGTACTACGCACCCATGCACATTTAAAATTAAAATATTTTTATTATTCAGCGCGGTTATTGGAAATTTTCGCGGATCACACACAAAATATTTCACAAACCTTAAATACCGCACTGTCCACAAATCGCAATTAATGCAATATCAAACACAAGACGACAAATCACTCAAAAGCAATATTAAAACCGCACAAATTTTAAATTATTAAGCTTTTAATCAACAAAATGCTAAATTTTAGCAGCTGAAAGCAAACAATTCCGGCGAACTGACGAATTCGAGTAAAATTAGAAATGAAATGCCTTGGGTGCGGTGTTGCCACCTTGGCCCTTTTTAAGTGTCTCTAATTCTAATGCAATTCTAGTTGTTTTTAGAGTTTTTCGAATTAATGCAACTTGTTTCAATTTTCTTTTACAACCCCAAGTGTGAAACGTCACGTGACGCCACGTCCACGAAATTTCCAACGTTATATTTTTGTTAATATTGCTTTTAAATGAATTTTTAACGCAAACAAAACATACATTTATGTCGAATATACTTTATATTTTGACTTCAGCGCCAGTTAAGGGTAAATTTTTTGGAAATCTATGATTTATTATTTTTCAACTACATACGCCAAATTCGTACCAAATCGGACCATAAATACGGGTTTTCGAAATATCTCGACCTTGGCGCCACCTAGCAAGACCATTTTACGCAAACATGATTCTACTTACATAGCCAGTATATATTTAAAAAAAATTGTTTGTCGTGGTGGACCTTCCGATGGAAACATCCATATTGAACAAATTATTTAGTCCCTAAAATATCAAATATTTTTAATTTCTTCTTACAAAAGTTCTATATTGTCAAAATCTTTTTGCATGTGAAACTTTTTTCCACGCAAAATAA
Organism: Rhagoletis pomonella; assembly: GCF_013731165.1. Taxonomy (NCBI): domain Eukaryota; kingdom Metazoa; phylum Arthropoda; class Insecta; order Diptera; family Tephritidae; genus Rhagoletis; species Rhagoletis pomonella. Next base: position 18,352 of record NW_023458679.1, read on the forward strand.
GCGATAGAAAGCAGCTTTAGGAACGTTCACACAACTAAGCAGCACAAACGATGATTACTGGGACTTGCAAAGGATGGATCAATGCTTCGAGAAGTAAACAAATTTACTAAGAAATAAAGTCACAGCAATTTTTTTTCCTATTTCAATTTGGAGCAGGGTATTATTTATCAGATTAGCTTTTTACACAGACTTTGTTATAGTTTGTTACAAATGTATGGAGGAATTTTATTCTTTCATCAATATGTTATTGAAAAAGCTTGTAGAATTACACAATGATTTGGTAATTTTCACAATTAATTAATTTATTAGTAGTTAATGGTAATTTTTTCTATAAAGGTACATAATAACTGCCCTTCCGATTTCTGATTTAACGCGGTTAAATATCACATAAAAAAATTTTAGTTGTGTTATTATAAAATTCTTACGTATTGTATCGATAATTCGACTATTCAATCTTTAAACTTATATTTGTGACTTCTTTATAAATTTCATTATTTTAAATACGTTTTAAGAACGTCAATCTGGGATTATAGCGCTAAGAGCGACAGCTGATGTCCAGTGTGACCAAAGGATACACAAATTTTTCGTAGTTGGTTGTTCTTATTACAGCAGTGATTATTTACTTCCTTTATGGCATATTTTTATATATAATTAATATTTTGAATGAGGAAAGGTTAGACAAAGCCCCGGAAAAAGGATCTTGAAGTCTGCGGTTAGAGTAAAAAAAATAAATACTAAATGTAATTTCAAAAAAGTGTATCTGGCCACACTACCAACGTTCAAAGAAAAGATGGCTTAGAAATGTAGAGAGAATAGCAGCAGCAGCGCTGCTCGCTGATTCCTTATTTCTTATTTCAGCTTATGCAATTTTTTGGTGGGCATTTCCTTACGCTGCAAGAATGGTTGCATGATTCTTGTGAGGTACAAGTGCTTGTAGTACCGAATTGTTACTCACATAATAATCTTGTTACTCGCATGTTCCGTATATGCACCATCAACGTCAATCAATACAACCACAGAATAAACAGTATACAGAGACGCATGTCGACTATCGAACCAATTTGAATTTACCCTGCAAAAAATGGGACTAATCCGGGATGACTCCGGGAGCATTCGCAAAGGAACATGCGACTAATGCCACTTTTGATCTCTTTATATGGAATGAACTGTTCGCTTTTGTTCGAGCATGTCCTATGAAGAGACTAATTGTTCACCTTTATACCCGAAAGGGTATAAAAGGCGACTAGTCACTTTTAAAAAATAAAAATAAAAATTTGCGCCAGCTGAGATTCGAACCGGGCTGCTCAGTTTGGTTAGGCGAATACTCTCTCTGTGTGCCAACGCCGCACATGAAATTTCGTTGACTAAGAGCGTACATATCATTAAATCGTTAATAGTACCCGTTAGAGATGAGTTGGGGAATAATTAATATCCAATTATACCCATAAGGGATGAGTCGAGACTAATTGACCTCCATTAGTACCCGTATGAGACAAGTTGCGACTAATTAATGCCCAATTGTACCCGATTGAGGGTAATCTCGGAATACTCTCTTTAGAGATTACTCGCACATTTTTTTGCAGGGTATGGCACGAGCGGTGAAGCAAGCAAGGTTATCACAAGCGGCGCTGCCTCTGTTACTTTAGCAGTATTTCACTCGGCTGAAGCTGTTAATTCCATCGTCGCTATGACGACAAGATGTAAACTAACTTCGTTTTCCATCACGATCAGCGTTGCCGTTTTGATACAATTGTATATTTTTTAATACTTTTTTGCTAAATTGTAATATCTGATACTGATTTGTTCTCAAATGCCGTATTTTGATACTTTTGGCTGGCAGAAATGAATTTTTGAAAATTATAAATAGTATTACTAGTCTAAAGGCAAATATTTTTTTTTCTTGTCATTTAAAGTCTCACAATTTATATATAGATATTTATAAGTTTGATTTGGTAACTCTTATAAGGGAAACACAACCCGGAATTTCTTTGCACACGCCACTATTATAGGACCCCTAAACCACACAAAAACATTGCGCAATATCGAGCTTGCGACTAGAGATACTGTCGATAGTACCGCCATTCGATAGTTTTCGAAACAATAGTTGAAAACATCGATAGTATCGTCGTGAAAAGTATTGAATTGAGACGCTCAATTGCTTGAAAATTAAATAATTAATAAATTTATAAATTACTTTGTAAATTAAAGAGATTGTATATTTTTTTAAATTTGAGTGCATCAAAAAGAACTTCTTATAATAATAAAATAAACTTATTAATTTATGCGTCTGAATTATATAACCTATATGCAAAATCTGAATTTATTTTTAATATGGCAAAATTAAATTCGGATTTTGTTTGTCCTTTTTAAAGTGCAAAGAAACGAAATTGGCTATAAAAATACATTTATAATACTTCAAACCAAACAAAATAAAAGATATTCGTTTAAATTGACAACTCATACTTATGTATAAAAGTTCCACTGAGATTTAATACGGAGGCGCATATCAAAATCCGGACAAGGGAAATTATTAACATTTGACTATATTAGAAGAAAACGAATATAGTACTGATCTAAATAATATCACCAAAACATTTTTTTGGCTATTTGAGTTTAGTTTTAGTTAGTTTTGACTATTTTTTGTTTATTTAGTGTCTACTAATTTTTTATAAAAGTTTTACAAAACATAAAAGACTACAAAATATTTACAAATTCAAGCTTTTTAATTCGAATTTCTATAAAAATTTTGTGTAAGCAGTTTTATAGCTTATTAAATTTTACTTTAACTCAGTGTAAGCTTATAGTTGCTAAAAATCCCAATGACTTAATTTTTTTTTTTTGCCGACTGTGTTGTGAATTTTCTTGCGCATAAAAAAAATTAATGTAATGTGTAGAGATGTAAAGAAGAGACATTGTGAAGCCTTGCTAAAACCGACATAGATAGTTTTCAAAAACTATCGATAGTGGCCACAGTTTTCAACTATCGATACTATCGATATTATTATCGGTAGTATCCCAGCTCTACTTGCGACGGACGTTTGTGTGGTGTATAGGGTCGTTTGTACTAAATTGCATAGTTATTGTGCTAAAATAAAAATTATTTTGTTGTTTTTCCCATGCTTGTGTTATTGTAATTTGTGGTGCGTATGGCGACAACTGCAGAATTTTTAGTCTAGTTCTGATTTTGGTGTCCAGATCGCGCTGTAAAATATAGATAAAGCGTAGAAAATTTATTTTTTAATTTTTTTTACGTTTTAAAGCTGAAGCTATCAAAATATACAACGCACATTCATATTTCTTGCATATATTTACTTGAGCAACGTTTCTTCAAAATAAGATTTGCGCAATTTTATGCTGTAGTAATTTCCACAATGTTAACTTGTACATGTCTCGGGTTGCGCAAGGATTTTGTTTGGTTTAGGAGCCCTATAAGATTGTTTTTCATTATGCAAATAAGCAGACTTGGACTTATGGACTATGGACTTAGTTATAAAATTTTATTTATTATTTGTTTTTTTAAATAATAGTTTAACAAACAACAGTTTTGTTTGCTTTTGATACTTTTTGTGCTTGGCAACTGATACATTTTTTTTTTTCAAGCTCGCGGCAACACTGATCACGATGTATGTTTGTGGCGAGATGTTAACTTTATGTTATTTATAGTGGACGTGATGTTAACTCCTCTGCTCTGCTCCGGGTCGCCATGTTATTCACAGTGGTCGTGATGTTAACTTCTCTGCTCTGGACCGGGTTGTAATATTACGTCCCCCGAAGAAAAAAAATGAGCGCGTTTCTAAGACGCAACTGTTTACCTCAACTGTTGCTGAAATGCTGTCAACTGTTGAGTTCAACAGTTACGTCTTAGAAACATTATGATACATAAACTGCCAAACCATTTGCAAAGCAAAATTAAATAAAACAGCACAAAAATAAAAAAAATATTAAGCCAAAAATATGGATAGCACAGGATTTATAATGTAGTTTTTCTTATTTCTTTTTAATATATGTATTTGTACGTGTATTTTATTTTATTAACAGCCAGTTTCGCCAGCAATTTACAGACAAATTATTTTTTATTTGAATTTTCTATGAAAACAGACGGAAGGGAAACATCATTTTTGACTTATATAAATTGTTGACTTCATGTAGCGAAATAATTTTATGATGGAAAAAATGGCGTAAAGTTGCCAACCGTTGAGCTGAGGGGAACTACTCAACTGTGCGTTTCTGAAACAAACACTCAATAGTTTAGCAACAGCTACGTCTTAGAAACGCGCCCAATTTGTATGTGGTGCGTCTTCTGTATACTGTTTATTCTGTGATACAACACAACATATTGTGCGGTAACGAAAAGGCACGAAAAAGCCCGTTGCTAATACTAAAAATTTAGAAAATTTAGCTTTTGTTTTTATACAAAAAAAAAAAATTTATATATTTAAAACTCTCTTGATAAGAGAAAAGCAAAAAAAGAAATATTTGGAAACCGATAGAAAATATATGATACTTAGTAGTTTTGTTTACATACATATCTGTACATAAAATACCTTCCACTTTTTCTACTTCCCAGAAAATATATTACAAAAATCTTTTATGTAAAATATTGATTCGCTTCAGTAAATATACATATGGACATAAACACAAAATTAAAAATATTTACATATGTATACATACAATGAAAGTTGGCATTTTATTTCCGGGCTGGGGCGTGTCCCGTCGTGCCGGGCCGGGCCGGGCCGGGCCCCAATAAAATTCTTAACGTGCTGGCTTGTGCGTGTTTTTGAAAGTTGATTTTGCACTCGTGCCGGGCCGGGCCTGAAAATTTAGGCCCGTGCCCATCTCTAGTACGAACGTACATGCATGCATGATTCGTGTGAGGTACAAGCAGGGATGGAATTTCAAAATTTCAAAATGTGCCTAATGGTCTTCAAAAATTGTGCCGAAAAGAATATGAAAGTGCCACAAAATTAAATTTCTTTTACAATAATTATTTAATATACAAATTATTAATTAACTAAATTATTACAGTAAATCATTTTTATGAGGGATTCTTTATAGGTGGCATACCCGGTGCGTCTGAATCGCGAGTCTGTTTGGATGTGTTAAGTAAAAATAAATATGTGTTAGTTACACCGACATGATTCTGGTATGACTCTGAATGACTCAACTGTGTGTAGTCGAAAGGCGAGTGAACACGTACACAGTTGACTCGCGATTCAGACGCACCGTGTATGCCGCCTATAATTCATAGTAAAATTACACAGAATTCCAATTACGGAAGGGAAATACACCGAAGTGCAGCTATTTTGACATTCTTACACTCATATGTACATATGTACCTATATACGAAATAATGGCAGTAAGACATTTTGACCAATTTCGCCTATTATTTTCATTGATTATTTTTTAATTGATTTTATATAAAAGTCTAATTCATAATTTAATAAAGTACATAAATCGGCATTTCAAACTTTGGACAAAAATTATAAAAACTCAGCAGGTTTTCGCAACAAAATACCTACTTTGGATTCAGAATTTTTAGGGAGATACCAAGTTTTCGATGTTATGCATTTTTTACAACGCTTTTATCAACTTGCAATGTTGTATGTCCAGACCACCATATACTATAAATATAGCAAAGGTATTTATGGAAAACCTAGTCTAGATATCAACCTCATCGTAGGTATCATATCAAAGCCATACAATTAGAAAAACTCTAGAGATAGATGTCGCCTCGCCAGAAGAAATTAAAAATATGCACTACATACGCTACAGCGGAAATGGACGACACGCTATTTCTTTAAATGAAATTAATTGCTGCTATATATATATATATATATATATATATATATATATATAGGCATATACTAAATGCGAGCAAACAACATTTTGCTTGCATTGTCTTCTGTTCTCTTTTCACTGCAAGTTGAATTAATTTAGTATCTATTGCAAAATTGTGTACAGACAAGACTAAAAAGTGGAAATTAAATAAAATAAAATAAAAACTTTTTAATATACAACGCTTTTATAAATGGATTAAAAAGTAGAAAATAATATTTCCCAGTCCCACAGAATTTGTTTTGATAACTTTTGATTTTGAAATTTTAGCAAAAGTCATTATAAACAATCTATGAAATTGAAAATGAAAGGCGTGGGGCGCATGTAATACACTTGAATTAATATGAAAAGTAATATATGTATGTATGTATGTGGGTATATGAATAACGACCGCTTAAAATCGATTTCAAAGTTCTACTTTCGCTGTAGAATGTTATGTAGTTTGACTATTGTCAATGAAATCAAATGCTTTGCACTGCATGCGCTCCACGTTTTTCGTTTTCAATGTCATTAATTGTTTATAATGACTTTTGCTAAAATTTCAAAATCAAAAGTTATCAAAACAAATTCTACGGGACTGAGAAATATTATTTTCTAATTTTTAGTCAATTTATAAAAGCGTTGTATATTAAAAAGTTTTTTTTTTATTTTATTTATTTCCATATAAAGTGTGTTCGAAATTTTTTTAAATGGATCAAATGTATGACACCGTCAGAAAAAAATATCAAAAATCGTCGGGATATTACAGAAACTTGCAGGCACCCTGAAATTGTGCATATGGAAACTGTGCATACGAAATAATGCATATGAAAAAAACCGAAATAATGCATCCGAAAAAAACCGAAATAATGCATATATGCACAGTTTCGTTTGAAAACCGAAATAATGCATATGACAAAAACCGAAATAGTGCATACATGAAAACGAACTTCTTTCTGCGTAGGCGGCCTTAGGCCGCGCTTATGGATTATAAGCCTTACTAAGTAGAACTCTCCTTTCTGTGTTTCCGAAAAGGGGCCGGAAGTATTTTTGCGCAGAAATTCTTTCTGCGTAGGCGGCCTTCGGCCGCGCTTAGGGATTATAACCCTTACTAAGTATAACTCTCCTTTCTGTGTTGCCGGAAAAGAAGGGCGGAAGTATTTTTGCGCAGAACTTTTTTCTGCGTAGGCGGCCTTCGGCCGCGCTTAGGGATTATAACCCTTAGTAAGTAGAATTCTCTTTTCTGTGTTGCCGGAAAAGGGGACCGGAAGTATTTTTGCGCAGAACTTCTTTCTGCGTAGGGGGCCTTCGGCCGCGCTTAGGATTTATAACCCTTACTAAGTAGAACTTTCCTTTCTGTGTTGCCGGAAAAGAAGGGCGGAAGTATTTTTCCGCAGAACTTTTTTCTGCGTAGGCGGCCTTCGGCCTCACTTAGGGATTATAACCCTTACTAAGTCGAATTCTCCTTTCTGTGTTGCCGGAAAAGGGGACCGGAAGTATTTTTGCGCAGAACTCCTTTCTGCGTAGGCGGCCTTCGGCCGCGCTTAGGGATTATAACCCTTACTAAGTAGAACACTCCTTTCTGTGTTGCTGGAAAGGAGGGGACGGAAGTATTTTTGGGCAGAACTTCTCTCTGCGTAGGCGGCTTTCGGCCGCGCTTAGGGATTATAACCCTTACTAAGTAGAACTCTCCTTTCTGTGTTGCCGGAAAAGGGCGGAAGTATTTTTGCGCAGAACTTTTGGTCTGCGTAGGCGGCCTTCGGCCGCGCTTAGGGATTATAACCCTTATTAAGTAGAACTCTCCTTTCAGTGTTGCCAGAAAAGAAGGGCGGAAGTATTTTTGTGCAGAACTTCTCTCTGCGTAGGCGGCTTTTGGGCCGCGCTTAGGGATTAAAACCCTTACTTAGTAGAAGTAAATAATTCATATTAGAAAAAACGAAATTATCCATATGCACACTTTCGTTAGAAAACCGAAATAATGCATATGTGAAAGACGAAGTAATGCATACATGCACAGTGTCGGTTGAAACCCGAAATAATGCGTATGGCAAAAACCGAAATAAAGCATGCATGCACAGTTTCGATTGAAAACCGAAATAATGCATATGAAAAACCCGAAGTAATGCATACATGCACAATTTCGGTTGAAACCCGAAATAATGCATATGAGAAAATACCGAAATTATGCATATACATACTTTCGTTTTAAAAGCGAAATAATGCATATGAAAAAAAAACGAAGTAATGCATACATGCACAGTTTCGGTTGAAAACCGAAATAATGCATATGGCAAAAACCAAAATAAAGCATACATGCACAGTTTCGGTTGAAACCGAAATAATGTCTAAATGCACAGTTTCCATATGCGCAATTTCGGTGCCCCGTGCCGAAAACTTACTTTTCGTACTGCATATTCACAACAGAATTTAGCGGTTTGCAAATAATTCTCACAGTCCTTATTTTAATTTGTAAGTGCTTTTAATTTTCACTTTTTGCAATTTTTCAATCTATAATGTAGTATGTAATTTTTTGATATATATTGGCATTTTATGCTAAACTTCTATATTTTATGATTGTGCCAAAACAGGATGCATTGTACCATAAGCGCCTCTGAGAATGGAATGGCCAAAAATTGCACTATTGTGCCTACTTTTCCGTCACTGGGTACAAGTGCTTGATTGTATTAAATTGTTCGAATCGATACAAAAATATGTTGCGCGTATACATATCGCACACTAAATCAAAAAACCGTCACAACTCAAAAAATCCTAAATGTTCAGGAAAGGCAAAAAACTGTTGATCCTGCGCAATCGACGCAAGCAAAACTAAAAAGTTATAGTAGTATTTTTCCAGTTAAAGAAGGTAGTGATGAAGAAGAAATTTTCCCGGACGTTGCGTATACGGTCTGTGAACTGTTTTATGGAAAAAATATAATTTTTGACAAATTTTGAGTTGTGAGTTTTTTATTTAGGGTGCGATATGTATATATGTACATATATGCATATGTAAAAACGAACAACTCCTTATGCTGCAAGATTCGTTTCGTTACTCACACAATAGTCTCGTTACTCGCATGTTCCATATATGCACCATCAACGTGAATCAATACAATACAACATATTATGCGGTACCGAAACTGTTTCTCGTATCGATACTAAAGTGTGTTGCCTGTATATGTACGTGCATGCATACATGATTCCTGTGACCCTGCAGTACGGGGGAGTGACTACAGGACTGCTGAATTGGTAGCTACCCTCCAGTACTGCTGGAGTCAATCGCTACTTTTGAACCGCTACCGCACCGACTCCTAGGTAAGTAGGTAGGTACTCTATCAGCCTGTGGTAGTGCACATGGCAGTGCAGAGTCGAGCCAGTCGTAAGTAGAATAGCGAAAAACTACGACAGAGGGCGCCCATAAATCACGCAAGCGACTACTTAAGTAACTCCCGGCAGTGCAGAGAGAGCCGATGGTGACTGCCGCCTAGGACATTGCCTTGTAAAAGTAATCGATGAATTACACTGCAAGTAGTCGGTCGGTAATTGACTGTGTTTATCAGGTAGCTACCGATTCAGCAGTCCTGTAGTCACTCCCCCGTACTGCAGGGTACCTAT
>NW_023458679.1:27877-28704 GCF_013731165.1 Rhagoletis pomonella
TTCATCGATTACTTTTCCTAGGCAATGTCCTAGGCGGTAGTCACCATCGGCTCTCTCTGAGCTACTGGGAGTTACTAAAGTAGTCACTTTCGTGATTTATGGGCGCCCTCTGTCGTAGTTTTTCGCAATTCTGCTTACGACTGGTACGACTCTGCACTACCATGTGCACTACCACGGGTTAATAGAGTAGCTACTTACCTAGGAGTCGGTGCAGTAGCGGTTCAAAAGTAGCGATTGACTCCAGCAGTACTGGAGGGTATGTATATATCAGTGATGGGCAAAATTGTATTTACTAAGTATTAAGTACTAAGTACAAAAGTATTTAGGTATTTTGTGTTGTTGTAAATACCAAAGTACTATTTACTTAAGTATTTAGGAGCTGCTAAATACCCAAGTTCTATTTACTTAGGTATTTAGGAGCTGCTAAATACCCAAGTACTATTTACTTAGGTATTTAGGAGCTGCTAAATACCCAAGTACTATTCACTTAGGTATTTAGGTGGTGCTAAATACTCAAGTAAAAAGTATTTAGGTACTTAGGAGCTATTAGATATTAAAGTAAGAAAAACTTGAGTATTTAGGAGCTGTTATATACCAAAGTACAAAAAACGAAAGTATTTAGCAGGCGCTAAATACTCTGGTCCAAAGTACTCAGGTACCTTGGGGATGCAAAATATTTTCACTAAAGTACCAAGGTATTTAGTCGATGGCTAAATACTTTCAAACTAAATACTGTATAGTTTAGGAGAAATTTAGAGAATTGACACCTCACCTTACACTCACCTCAACTTACTTTACCACAACTCACTTCACCTCTCCTCAAATCA
>NW_023458679.1:28804-29153 GCF_013731165.1 Rhagoletis pomonella
GGGTTTTCGGGAATATTTCGGGATTTTCGAAGCTGTTTCGTAATTCTTTAGGTATTCCCGGAAACTTTGTTTGAGATTTTGGGATTCTCGGAACTCATATCGGGATTTTCTAGAGTACGTCGGAACTATTTACGGATTTTTGGGGCTTATTTCGGACTTTCGTTTCTGCTTCGAGTTTTTTGGGACTTTCGAGATTCTCGGAACTAAAATCCGTATTTTGGGGACTAATTTCGGGATTTTTGTGACTTTCGGGATTTTTGGGACTCCGGGACGGTTTTTGGATTTTTGGAACTCATTTTGAATTTTTGGGACTTTCGATACTATTTAGGGATTGTCGGGAGTAATTTCG
>NW_023458679.1:64153-88631 GCF_013731165.1 Rhagoletis pomonella
CAGTGGCTATGACAAATTTTCCTTTGTTGGACTGCGCGTATTTTGCCGCTTACAATACTGCGACTGCTTCAGCTGAAAACACTGAGTAGTAGGATGGAAGTATGCCTGTTGATATGTCGGCTCCTTTGGAATTCATGACAGCGAATGCCGTGACTGATTCGCTTTTCGATCCGTCTGTATATAACCATTGTTCGCGTTGAGTTCAGCTGCTTCTTTCGCGAATATTTTTTTTTAAATTTCAGAGTTGGTAGTTGGTTTACTATACTGCTGGAGTACCATGTTCAATGATGAACGCTTTAGCAGCCAGGGAGCTGTTGAGCTGATTATATTACGCGAGCTCGTAGCAATGTCGTATTGCTTGCAGAGAGAGATACCTCTGCGTAGGGTGGATGTCACCTTAAACTTTCGTACGCTCTTAGCTGCTTTCTTTAGGTCATTTTGAAGAATGGTGTTGGTTGTGCACAAAAGTTTTGGTATGAGTTTGAGCGTTGTTTGTAGAACTCTTTCGGAGATTGATGGCAGTCCTGCTTCAGCTAGTACACATTTGGTGGGGCTGGTTGGAAAGGCATTAATACTCCGCCGGGCAGCCGTATGATATGGGGATTGAAGAAGTCGGATGTTTGACTTTGCACACCATCCGTATATCGGTAACCCGTAATCGATCTTGGACCGCATAAGAGCCTTATTCACTTGTGTTAATATTGTCGGATGAACCATCGAGCGCCTGGAGCTAAGGAATCTAATATTGTTGAGGCGTTTGTTTAGACTTTCTCTCACGTACTTACAACGGTGCTTAAATGTAAACCTTTTATCAAAGTAGTTTAAGGTTGTCAGTGAATTCAATAGTACAATTGTCATATATCAATGGAGGATAATTGCAGTGGTGTTTTTTACAAATATGTAAGATTTTACATTTATTAATCGCTAAAGCTGCTCCTGAGAATTTGCCCCATTCTTTGATATCACATAGTATTTATAAATATATATTGTTTAAAGCTACTGTATCATTTATCTTGCTAAAGAGCAAAATATCGTCTGCATAAATAGACAGTTCAATATTTTTGTGTTTAAGAATCACATTATTTAATCGTTCAAATGCGATCATAAATAATACCACTGATAGTGGGGATCCCTGTGGGATGCCATTGTATAATGTATAAAAATCTGACAGTGTGTTGTTTACTCCAACGCGAAAGGAACGTCCGGTCATGAAAGCCTTTACTAAATTGAAAGTAATTTCATGTATTAACAGAATTAAAAAGAAAATGAATACAAAAATTAAATCAGCATATTGATTAAAACGAAGTCAAATTAATGTTTAATTTCCAACCTAACCTACATGTGTATGAAAGTAACTGAATCGCCTAATAATAGGTTTACAAATAAAATACCATCCTCTGCATGCATCTCTCCTCCAGACCTTTCATGCAATCGCTGAGTTGTTTCACAATGCTCTCTTCGTGACTCTTAAGTTTCTCTTCCAGCAACTTTAACCATCTTGAAGTGGGAAAATTGTCGCTCAGTGACTGTTGATCCCCCGGGATTGAGATAAACTTGAAGCAGAAATGCGTCAGGCTTATGGTCTGATTATGGCAACTTAACGTAACTTACGGCTCTCTCTTAAAAATTCTGTTAAATGGGTGTTGCTTATAATTGAACAGTCGAAACTTAAAGTAACTTGATGCCACGTCAAAATCTGTTTCATTTTGATTCTCTAAGTTCTACGTCCCGTTAAATTAAGTTAAGTTGCCATAATCAGAGTTTTACTTGGTGGGATAAAGTCGATCGCCTGACACACGCACGCAAACAACTCGCTCAAATTTTCATAGTTGCTTTGCGGTATTCCATTTATGAAGATGTCAGTTGAAACCGCAGTGTTCTCAAATTTCTCTAATTCTGCCAGCGCTTTGCATGCATCCGCTTTGAGCTGCAGAAATTCATCAACTGACTTTCCCTGACTCTCGATTTGCTTCAATTTATTCTTTGTATTTGACTACTCACCAGACACCTCGCTCAGCATCTGCATGCATCTCTCCTCCAGACCTATCATGGAATCGCTCAGTTGTTTCACAATCCTCTCTTCGTGACTCTTAAGTTTCTCTTCCAGCAACTTTAACCATTTTGAAGTGGGAATGCTTGGTCAGTGATTGTTGATCTGCGCTCCGAGACTGAGATAAACTTGAAGCAGACGGCGAAGAAGTGCTATTTCACGCAATTTCGCTCCTCTTGTCATGGTTGTTGACATAGAGTATTATCTGACTAATATTAAAAATGTGAAATCTGACTAATATTATAAATGTGAAAGTTTGTATGTTTGGATGTTTGGGAAATCATCACGCGGAAACTACTGAAGGGATTTGCATGAAATTTTGTACCGAGATAGCTTATGGGCCAGATTGGTTAATAGGCTACTTTTCTTAAGAGTTTCCACCTGTTAAAAAAATTTAATTAGCTTAAAACGCGGAAACGACTGAACGGATTTGAATGAAAATTTGCACACGGATAGCTTATGACCTAGATCGGAAAATATACTACTTTTCGTAAGAGTTGCCATCTGCCAAAAAAGTTTAATTAACTTAAAACGCGGAAACGACTGAACGGATTTGCATGAAATTTTGTAAGCTGATAGCACATGTGCCAGATTGATTAACAGACTATTTTTTTAAGAGTTGCCACCTGTTAAAAATTTTTAATTAACTTAAAACGCGGAAACGACTAAACGCATTTGCATGAAAATTTTCATATGACCTAGATCGGAAAACAGATGACTTTTCTTAAGAGTTGCCACCTTCTAAAAAAGTTTAATTAACTTAAAACGCGGAAATCACTGAACGGATTTTCATGAAATTTAGCACACGGATAGGTTATGTTCTAGGTTGGAAAATAGGCTACCCTTTTAGAGTTGCCATCTGTTAGAAATGTTTAACTAAATTAATATGCGGAAATAAGTGAACTGATTTGCATGGAAGTTTTCATACAGATAGCTTATGCACTAGGTTGGAAAATGGGATACGTTTTTTAAGAGTTGCCACCTGTTAAAAAAATTTGATTACATTAATACGCGGAAACGACTGAAGCATTTGCACGAAATTTTGTACCGAGATAGCTTATGGGCCAGATGGGTTAATAGGCTACTTTTCTTAAGAGGTGCCACCTGTTAAAAAAGTTTAATTAAATTAATACGCGGGAACGACTGAACGGATTTGCATGAAATTTAGCACACGGATAGCTTATGACCTAGGTTGGAAAAAGGGCTACTTTTTTTAAGAGTTGCAATCTGTTAAAAAAGTATAATTAAATTAATACGCGGAAACGACTGAATGGATTTGCATGAAATTCGGCACCCGGATAGCTTATGAACTAGGTTGGAAAGTAGGCTACTTTTTTTTAAAGTTGCCATCTGTTAGAAATCTTTAATTAAATTAATACGCGGAAATGTCTGAACGGATTTGCACACAGATAGCTTATGACCTCGCTTTTTTAAAAGTTGCCATCTGTTAGAAATGTTTAATTAATTTAATACGTGAAAATGACTGAACTGATTTGCATGAAAGTTTGCACACAGATATCTTATGACCTAGATTGGAAAATAGGCTCCTTTTTTAAGAATTACCACCTGTTTGAAAATGAAATTTTGCTCACACATTGTTTATGACATGGATTGAAAAATACGCTACTTCCTTAGCCCGTTTCCCGACCAGAACGAAATTTGGTACACTTACTACGGATTTCGCAAGGATGGTCCTAGACTGAAAGTGATTCCGATAACTCAAGGACCCTGCTATACAAATTGGAATTTTCATATTACATACATATCTCTAGTAGGCTGAACCGCCTCCGAACGGTCGTTAACTAAACACGTATTTATTGCACCTATAATAATTTTTTTCGATATTCGAAAATCACGATCTTTAGAAAAAAAGCGTACATTTACGACGATGTAAATTTTAATCCGTTATGTCAATCCGTTGTGAAAGACTCGGTTAAAACTAATTATTTCTTACTATTAAGTAATTTTGTAATTAAAGAAATTTTTTCTTTTGACAAATTTTTTGATACAAAAAAATTCAGTGGGTTTCGTAGTTAAAAGCACAGTATTTTTACATAAGTTTTATAATTTTGTCACCATTCGAAATGGAGAAAATTGCCTTAGAACACAGACCGTCTACAGACCGGCTTGCCGACATATAAAAACCCAGTTTGCATTTTTGACCGTCTGCAGACGGGATTGCCGGTTCGTAGGTCAACATTGTGTAAGAGAAAGCTGGAAATACGTCAATGTATATCGGCGAGCCCGTCTCCAGATGGTCTTGGTTTTTCTCCCCTGTAGGAAAAAGTTACTGTCACAGATCGAAATGGACATCATTTTTGGATTTCTCATTCCTGAATTTTTCAACTCATACAAAAATTAGCCTACTAGAGGGTTAATCGATTGATTTTTTAATCAATTAGTTAATTTGATTAAATTCAATCTGATTACAGTTAATCATGATTAATTTTTATCTGACTAAACAGTTAATCGTAACCGGGATTAAAAAAAGATTATTTTTAATCAGTAACTCTTAATTTCATCATGTAGGTTTGGTGATTAATTATTTTATGCTGGAATTTTCCTGTGCACACAAAGTAAGATAATCCGGTATGGCTAAGTCGGGTTTCCTCATCAATCTGAGCAGTTTATGTATTACTAATACCAATAATTATAATTTTTGAAGTAAAACTTCTTAGGCGGCGGTATCGCAAAAATGGAGAGTGAAATTTTTAAAACTGAAAACGTTACATGAGTGGGAAGGAAGATATAGGTTGTATAGGGAGGGGGAAAAAAGAAATAAAGCGACACATGACGGGTACGAGTACCTACATATGTATATATGTATGTGTGAACGAACTCATTGCGCATTTCAGCTCTGCCGCTACCAAGCAATATATGTATAAATGATGCAAGCGTGCTTTCATGTATGTATATATGTTTGAATGGTTGTATATATATTTGTATGTACCCAGCAGAAAAAAATTATCAATTGATAAAAAATAACCCAGTTGTAGTTAGCTTTTTTGCAGGATTTCGATAAAATATATAACCCGTAGTTAGCTACAAAAAGCTAACTTGGAACTAGTTGACAAGTAATGCAGGAGTAATGAAGGATATTGTTCTCTTTAAACGCATTTCTATTTAAATATCCTGCACTTCGCAAATAGTTTTTCGAATTGAGGACAAATAAAAGGAAGATCGAAATTTCATCTTATCATTTTGAAGTTATGTCTGACGGAGTTGGAATATGGGACCACCTAAAGGAGAATATGTAAACAAATATGAAATATAATAAAATAAATAAACTAAATAAAAATAAAAAAATATATAAAAATATAAAAAAAATATTTTGTTTTTCCTAATGGTATCTTATGTCCAAAGTAGGTAGTTACAAGTTAGTTACATCAAATGCAGAGACAACCACCCTTGACTATTTCGCGGCCATCGCCATACAAATATAGTTAACCTTTGTCAAAGAATATATACAGATAATAAGTGACTTTTAGCTCCTTCCTAATCAACTTAATGTTAGCTTATAGTTAGATCTGTGGTACTTTACCGCGAGCGCCAAGGAAAAGCTTATTTAACCCAAAACGAATTCAATCTTTATTTTAACACTAGTCACTTCTTTTTTGTAGACTAATCTAGAACTTAGCCATACGCACTTTTTTGGAAACAGTTACTGGAAATTACTCACAGGGTTGCTTTGAAAAGTATGTTGTATTAAACTTAAACTAAGGAATATCAACTTTGAGAAATTAGCAAGAGCATTTCATGTTGTGAACGCCACAGTACTCCCCCGCTAGTGGCGAAGCTATCGAAATCGTACTGGCAACCGCACTATTCTACCGGACCTCGTTGTTTTCGCATTGCTGTCTGCTCTCAATCTGTCAATCGAAATATTGACCGTCGGTGGAACATCTTTATCTTGTAGTATTTTTCACCGCGCTCAACCACCTCAAATGGACCTTCGTAGGATGCTTCCAGCGGTGATTTTACGCGATCTACGCGTACAAAAACGAATGCTGCTTCCTTAAGCTCGGGCTGCACAAAAGTTGCTGGTGTGCTGTGATGTGGCGTAGACGCAGGCCGCAGCGCTTGCATTGCTTTGCGCAACTTTTCAACAAACTCCACTTCGCTGGCGCTAGGAGTTGGTGACTGTAATTTGTGTTTATTTTGTACACTAAATAACCGAAAATGGATAACTCAGCCAAAATAGGTACGTGCTTTCGTTGAATTTTATAAATGTAATCCGAAACTATGAAATTGTAAAAATGCGATTTTACAATGAGACTGCTCGCAAAATTGCAATGTTTGTGGGCAAAACGTCCAACTTGATTTCGGATTGATTTGAACTAACGTTTTCGACTTGCATTATGTCTAAAGGATGTGTTTGTTGTAATTCATTCTGTCATTTACTACCACTACGCGTAGGCCAATTCATGAAATCATTTCATGCGTTTGAGTAGAAACTGAATGAATGAACACCATTTCATGATTTCAATTAACGCGAAATAGAATTTATGCACTTAGTTTTTACTCAGATCAATGAAATAATTTCGTGAATTGGACTACGCATACATGTGATACTTATGCTTTTAATTTATAAGGTAATTTTATGTTTTTATATTCTTGCTACCACATAAATATATGAATTCGTGATAAGAATATATGAATTCGCCTTGGAAGATAGAAAGCGAGTAAGAATAAATGCCGAACAAAGGAGCTTGTCTTCTTTCAACTTAAATAAATGCATTTTGCAAACAAAAGTCCGTACGTTACTTAGTGCCTTGGTAATGGCGAATTCGTAAGGATCTATTGATTGCATTATAAACATTTTCATTTATTTGTTAAAAATAAAATTACTTCCATTACAACCCGGTCCTACGGATGCTAGAAGCGCGAATTCATATAAGGTGGTGTTACTGGAAAATGAATAAATAAATTATATGTATATTAGAATTTTAATAAGATGAATTGAAATTATTATTTGATTTCTAACCAAACCTATGTATGTATCTCAATCGCCAAATGGTTTGCCGAACCGTGAACATATGTTTACACATCCAATTTCGTGAGTAGGTACCTGGTACTCACACCGTTTTTTCAAGTTTCACTTCTATCATGGGTAACGTGTTACACAGGAATTTCTTTTAAATTAGGTGCTTTTTATAAGCGTAGAACACAAAATAATTACTATAACTGGTGTTTGGTTTCAAATTCGAACAAACTAGACAACTTAATCAGATTTTATTTTTAATTGGACTAACGATAAATGATTAAACTTAAAAACCGTAATCGCAGCCAGCGATTAACCATTAAAAAAATTTAATCATTAATCGTACAGTTGATTACGACTAATTAGTTTTAGTAGTCAAACGCGATTTACATTTTAATTGTTAATTTTTAATCGTCAATCAGATGAACATTTTGCCAACACTGTGTGAAATCATATTCCTACTCACGGAGAAAAATGGACGATTTTGGAAAAGAGGCATAGCGCCTCCCATACTGACTGAAAGTTGCATATCTCATCAAATGTTTGGGGTAAAGTACTCAAGCTTGGTATGGAAATACATATGTATGTATGTATGTGAAACTAATACCATACTCATGAAGAAAAATGAGAGTTATTGGAAAAAGTGATGTGGGAACTTCCATGCAAATTGATTTTTCTATGCTGCATAACTCTGGAGGTATTTATTGCAGAGGACTGGAACTTGGCACCGAGATGTTTATACAAAATTAATTCCATACTCATGGAGAAAACTTTGCGTTATTCGAAAAGGGGCATCGTACCTCCTGTAGAAATTTACTGTTTTATACTGCATATCTCTAGAGCTGTTCATGGTAGAGTACTGGGACTTGGTACTGGGGTATGTAAAACAAATTCTAAATTCATGGAAGAAGATTAGGGTTAAAAGAAAAAGGGGCGTGGCACTTCCTGTACAAATTGACTTTTTCTTGCCACATATCCCTGGAAGTGTTTGCGGAGGTGTGTATACCAAAAGTATCAATCGCTCGTGGAAAAAATGTGAGTTAACAAAAAGGAGGCATGCCGCCTCCCATACATACTAAAAATTTCTTAATACATATCTCCGGAAGGATACAAAATCTCTGCAAGTATTTTAAATTTGTTGTGGAGATTTATTTTATAAGTGCCGCACTGACAGAAAAAATTTCATTTAATGGAAAAGGGAGATCCGGGTTCGGCCTTAAAATGTAAAGCTGTCGTGATGCATACATACCTCTTGAGGCATTTGCTACAATAATGAGGGGTGGTATTTTATCAAGGCCAGGTTACTAAATTTGAGTTGTAAATATTAGTACCCGCCGTTGCACCTCCAAGAAGGTTACACGTTGACGCGTCGTATCCCTGGAACCATTTTAAGGTAAACTTAGAGGGATTGATATCTTTCGTATGCCTAGCGCGCAGACGAGATTTTATAATTTCATAGTTTTAAACGGCCTATATATATCGCTTAAAAAATAACGAGCTATAACAAAATCTATTTCCAAATCTATTAAGCAAATTCCTTACTCTAAAATTTAGGTGGCAACCCTATTCCAAAATACGCTGGAATGAATGGTACATATCTTGAGCGTATGTGTACTATGTATACATAACAAAAATGTTGATT
The DNA here is from genome assembly GCF_013731165.1 of Rhagoletis pomonella. Classification (NCBI taxonomy): domain Eukaryota; kingdom Metazoa; phylum Arthropoda; class Insecta; order Diptera; family Tephritidae; genus Rhagoletis; species Rhagoletis pomonella. The sequence goes on from NW_023458679.1 coordinate 72,827, forward strand.
GAGATTAACAAAATAAAAATTTTTATTTCAAGTAAGCGTGGCAACATTGGTGGAAAATACTTTCTAACCAAAGTTCTCAACAATACCTTTCATTTGATATCCATATTGCGATGTTTTAGATAAATTGTGTAGAATCGAAAATAAGTGGCAACCTTACACCTAAGACAACATTTTGTGTATGGGGAAAGCATTGTTTAAGAACCTTCTCTTGGTACCCATAAAAAGTAATATTTTACCTTTTTTTCTAAAAAAAAAGTATATATATATGCGATTCAAAATAGGTGGCAACCTTATTAAAAATATTTTTGAATTAGGGATCTTTAAAATACCTTCCATTTGATATTATGATGTTTTAATTAATTTGTAACTAATTTCGAATAGATGGCATCCTTATACGAGTCTTCTCGGAGATATTGCCTACTCAGATAACCCTAAAATCCAAAACATTATCTGTGTACAAAATTTCATCAAAATCGTTAGAGCCGTTTCCGAGAACCCTATGGATATATATATATATATATATATTATATATCTATATTAATAAAAATGTTGTGTTCGTATGTCACGGTCGTCAAAACTCGAGAACGGCTGGACCGATTTGAATAATTTTTTTTTTATATTATTCGGTATAATACCAGAACCAATAATATCGTAAAAAATTGGAGGGTTGCCACCTATTTGAAAATTTTTAAACCCAATTATATTGATAAAATAAATAAATTATTACAATAAGGGTATCAAATTAAAGAAGTGTAAGAAAAATAACTGCTGGAAATATTGTTGATGAGGGTTGCCAGCTATTTGAAAATTTTAACTCAGTAAAAATGATAAAATAAATGAAATATTGCCAAGTGGGTGTCAAACTAAAAAATTTTAAGAAGGCTTACAGCCGAAAGTATGTTTTTTGAGGGTTGCCACCTGTTTGAAAATTTAACTAAATTACATCGACAAAATAAATAAATATTACAATATGGGTATCAATTCAAAGGGGTTTAAGAAAGATAACTGTTGGAAATATTTTTGAGAAGGGTTGCCACCAATTTTAAAATTTTAACTCAGTTAAATTGACAAAGAAAGATAGCTGCTGGAAATTTTTTTGAGTAAAGTTGCCACATCTTTGAAAATTTAAACTCAGTTATTTTGATAAAATAAATGAAATACGGTAATTTGGGTATCAAACTTTAGATTTTTAAGAAGGCTTACAGCCGAAAATATGCCTGGGGACGGTTGCCACCTGTCTGAAAATTTAACTCAATATAACTGAAATAGGTATCAAATTAAAGAGGTTGAGGAAAGAAAACTTTAGGAAATACTTGGCGCCTATTTGAAAATTTTAACTCAGTTATATTGATTAAACAAATGAAATATTTCAATGTGGGTAGCGAACTAAAGAGTTTTTAAAAGTCCTACAGTAGAAAGTTTCATTGAAGAGGGTTGCCACCTGTTTGAAAAATTATCTCAATTAAATTGGTAAAATAAATGAAATGTTACAATATCGGTACCAAACAAAAGGCATTTAAAAATCTTGATTTAGAAATCTATATTTATATATATCAAAATGTTTTGTTCCTTTGTTACGGTCATCGAAACTCGAGAACCGCTGAACTGATTTGAATAATTTTTTTTTTGTATTGTTCGGTATCATAGCAGGATCATTTATATTATAAAAATAAATAAAAGAAGTATTTCAATATTAAGGTTTACGGCCGAAAATATATTTGAGGAGGGTTGCCACCTGTTTGAAAATTTAACTAAATTTACATAATTGATAAAATAAATGGCATTAAAATATAGGTATTAAATTAAGGAAGTTTAAGATAGATGACTGTTGGAAATATTTTTGAGGAGAGTTGCCACCTTTTTGAAAATTTTAACTCGAAAGCTTAGTATGTTGCACCAATGTATTTTCAATATAAAGCGATAAAATAAATAAACCAACGAAAAATTAGTCCCTTGTCAAATATGTTTGATTTATTATTATTTTTTTATGGATATGTACAAATGTAGAGCGGGTACGGACGATGTGTGGTGGCTGACGGCCGTTCCTGGTTGAATACGGGAAAACAAGTACCCGGCTCTTTTCAATAGAATTGATTTCAACCTCAAAGCAGTAAAACTGTTTGGAGGGGAGGTTAAAAAATAGTTAATTTGGCGGGAAAAATTTATGACAGTTTCTAATAAATACATATGTACATTAGAGTGATCCAAAAAAATAAAGTCGGAGTTTTAATGCCGGCACACCCTAGGATTGATCCATATCGAAAAAAATATACCCCTATTTTTTATTTTGTAATCAAAAAATATTTAGGGAGTGCTCAAAGCGTTCAAAGTTTTCCATGTATTTTATATGGTTCTCTTCAGGAGACTAATATCCAATTGTTTATTTAACCATTTTTTATGATTAGAGATTTTTTATTGGTCCCCCCATTGCATTTTCTAAGGTCTTTGGAGGACCTATAAAAAATAGTTACCATGAAAAAATTGTTAAAGAAATAATTGATTATTAGTACTGGGAATCTCCTGAAGATAAGTAAAGTTTTCCGATCGAAAAATATTGATTTTCAAGAATTCTACACTATTTCTACGAAAAGATGTTTTTTCTCCATATAAAATACATGGAAAACTTTGAGCGCTTTGAGCACTACCTAAATTATTTTTTATTTCAAAATAAAAAATATGGGTATATTTTTTTCGGTATATAACAATCCTAGGGGGTGGCGGCATTAAAAATCCGACCTTATTTTTTTACATACATATTTGGACCACATTAGTGTACATGTATGCGTTCATATGTACATATATTATTAAGCATTAGGGTGGACCGTTTTGGATTGATTAAATAAATGAAATATTGCAATGTGGGTATCAAACTAAAGAGTTTTAAAAAGACTTACAATCGAAAATATGTTTGAAGAACAATATGGGTGCCAAACGAAAGGTATTTGAAAAATCTTGATTTGGAAATATTTTTTATAGGATTATCATCTATCTAAAAGTAAAGACTGAAAATATTGAAATTAAATGAAATATTACATAAGTGGTTCCAAACGAAAAGTATTTGGGAAAGCTTTACTAGGGAATTTTTTAAATTCTTTCCACTTATCCAAAATCCGAACATTGTAAATAAATATAGAATTTACAACATCTTATCAAACGAAGTGATCATATTATCAACGAGGAGCTGGTACACAAATTACTTAATGTAAAAAATTCATAAACAAGTAATTTTTAAGCAAACAACACACCGACTCCAATTCTCATATAAAAGTGTAATAGTACCGTTAATTTTTTCATGATCCAATGATCGGATCTAAACCAAATTAGTATGGGATCACCTGGAAATCGGTTGAGGTGGTCCAAAGTTATGCGGTAACATGCATAAAAAAAAATTCGAGGAATTGATAACCTTCTCCTTTTTTTGAAGTCGGCTAGAAACTACTGAAACAAATAACAAAATGATAAAAGAGTACCGAAAACAAAAAACTATCGCCATTCCCTAGCATTATAAATCAGTCAACTTTTAATCGTAAGCAATTTCGTTTGGGGTCGCCAAGGCCTACTACGTATATTGCGAGTAAAGAAATTTTGAATAACATGAGATAATAATATTATGATTATGATTATCATTACTATTGTGAACTCCTATTCCCAATCAAGGATTCCCAAATTAAAGCGAAAGCAGAAGAGCATTTACGATCGCATGATGCAAATTTTAAGATAATAAGAGCTGCAGAACTGAACCATGTAGGAACATTTTTTTTACAAGGGCGTGTAGTTTCTGGCGTGTGCTGATGTCATCGACATCAACGGTAACAAAAATAGCGAATTCTCTTCTGCCTTTTCCAAGCTGGATAAGGAAGCAAAGCGAATGCGCCTGGTGGTAAACGAGGACAAGACGAAGTATCTCCAGTTACCGCGTTCGCGCCTTGGAACCCACGTCACTGTTGACAGTTATAATTTCGGGAAAGTGGAGAATTTCATTTACTAGGGAACCAGCACTATCACCGATAAAAATATCAGCATGGAAAACACACGCAGAATTACTCTTGCCAACAGGTGCTGCTTTGGACTGAGTAGGCAATTGGGGAGTAAAGTCCTTTCTCAACGTACAAAAACCGCACTCTATAAGTCACTCATCATGCCCGAGCTGTTATATTCCGCAGAAGCTTAGACAATGACAACATTTTATGAGGCGACTCTTGGAGTATTCGAGAGAAAGATCTTACGGAAGATATACAGGCTTCTACGCATGGGCGACGGGGGTTACCGTAGACGATGGAACGATGAGTTGTATGAGCTTTACCACTAAATGTACATAGTGCAGCGAATGAATATAGAGCGGCTCCGCTGGCTTAAACATGTCGTTCAATAGGAACCGAAGTTTAAGGTGTAAAAGAATTCAACTCGCAAGCCGATGGTGGTAGCAGACGAATAGGAAGCACCCATGGCAATGGAGAGACCAAGTTGGCACAGAGAGAAATGAGTGGCGTTCTTTGTGGAGCTCGGCCAAAATGGATTAGGCGGTTACAAAGCCAAAGTAGAAGAAGAATATGCAAATGATAAATGACGGAGTTGGGGGACCATTTTCTTGGATGCGCCAGGAGGAACTAGCAAAATATTCCTTATCAGATGGATTCTGGCAACGGTTCGATCAAAAAATTACATTACCTTAGCTATCCCTTCGTCTGGAATTGCTACGACATTATTACCAGGTGGAAACATTGCCAATTCAGCTCTTTAGCTGCGTTTGAACATATAAATCATCGAAACTCCCACGTGAAATATTTCCAGAGCATCCGGTATGAAAAAAGTTTACCAAAAAATTAAATTCATTGTTTGGGATGAGTGCACCATGGCACATAAAAAATCGTTTGAGGCTTTTGATCCTTTGTTGCGGGATTTGCGTGGAAACGTTCAACCATTCGGGATATTGATCGCAGGAGATTTTACGAAAACATTGTCTGTAGTTTCTCGATTAACACGAAAGATAAATGCTTGCGTGAAATAGTCAACATTGCGACAAGACGAACATACATACACTGCAGCTGAAGTATTCGCGCGACAATAACTGGACATTGGGAACGCAAAGTTGCCAGCCAATGAGAGATTAAGACGAATTTTATGGCCTGATAATTTTTGTAAACTAGAAACATCGAGAGGAGAACTGATCGAAAGAATGTTTCTTTATTAAGAAAATTAATTTTAGGAATCACGATTGGCTCAGTGAACGGACTATTCTTGCTGCGAAGAATAAGGAGGTCTATCAACTAAATAATAGTGGTATTGACAACAATCGTTGCTTGAGCTGATCAGCTCTTTTACTAGACTGCCAGACCACTTGCTCACTGTGGTGAATACCACTAGTGTTATTCAATCCAGCATTCAACGTGAGGAAATAGCATATACGTCGATAAACACCTTTGTGGAAAAAGACCATCCAACGAAATTTTTGAACTCGATTGATCTTCCAGGGAGACCTCACATACTGAATTTGAAAATAGGTTTGACAGTTATCATGTTGCGGAATATTAATCAGCGAAAACTATGCAACGGAATGCGACTCGCAGTTAAGAAATTGATGAAGAACGTAATGTAAGAAAAGATTTTAACGTGGCCTTTCAAAGGTGAAGAATTCCCATGATTCCATTTAATGATGATGATTCAATTTAAAAGATTTGAATTCCCAATTCGATTGACATTCGGAATCACAATCAATAATGCTCCAGGTCGAACTTTGGAAAAGTATGGTTTAGATTTAAATGCGGATTGCTTCTCAGATGTTGCGTGTTCCTGTGTCGGCAAACCAGATATCCTTGATATCTATGCAGAGAATGGAATAATAACAAATATTGTGTGCACACGAGCACCTATTACATAACCAAACACATACGTAAACGTGAAACGTATGCTTTGTTTCGTTAATAATTTATCGTCCATACAACAGAAATAGGCCACAGCAAATCGTGGCAGGGTACAGCTAGTTTATACTATAAATATAGCAAAGGTATTTATGGGAAAGTCTAGATATCAGCCTAGTCTAGATATCAACCTCGTAGATATCATATCAAAGACACAATTAGAAGTCTTTAGATGTCGCCCCGTGAGAAGAAGTTAAATATTTCGCCTAAAAATATGTACTACGTACGCTACAGCGGAAATGGACGACACGCCATTTCTTTAAATGAAATTAATTCCTGCTATATGCATATATGTACATTAGGGTTGTAAAAAAACAGAAAAGTCGGACTTGTAACTCTCACCCCCTAGGATTGTTATATATTTAAAAAAAAGCATACAATAATTTTTTTATTTTGAAATAAAAAAATATTTAGAGGTCGCTCAAAGCGCTCAAAGTTTTCCATGTGTTTTTATATGTAATAAATTTTTTCCTAGGAATGGTATAGAATTCTTGAAAATCAATATTTTTCGATCGAAAAACTCTGGTTCTCTTCAGGAGAGTTTTAATAATAATACCCAGTAGTTTATTTAACCATTTTTTAATACTAACGATTTTTTATTGGTCACCCCATTGCATTTTTCGGCGTTTTTGTGGGTTTTTGGCGGACCTATAAATTATAATTGCAATGAAAAAATTGTTAAATAAACAATGGGGTACTATTATTGGGAATCTCCTGTAGATAAGCAGAGCCTTCTGGTAGAAAAATATTGATTTTTAACTATTCTATACCATTTCTACGAAAAGTATCTCTTTCCCCATATAAAATACATGGAAAACTTTAGGCGCTTTGAGCGACCTCTAAATATTTTTTGACTTCAAAATAAAAAAAATAAGGGTACAATTTTTTCGGTATAGAACAATCCTAGGGGGTGAGAGCATAAAAAATTCGATTTTACTTTTTCACATGCATTTTTGGGCCACCCAATCTATGTATATACTCAACGTGAGCACAAAACATTTTGCTTGCGTGGTCTTCTGTTCTCTTTTGACTGCAAGTTGAATTACTTTAATATCTATTGCAAAATTTTATACAGACAAGACTAAAAAGTATAAAATAAATGAAATAAAAAACATTTTAATATACCACGCTTTTATAAATGGACTAAAAATTAGAAAATAATATTTCCCAGTACCACAGAATTTGTTTTGATAACTTTTGATTTTGAAATTTTAGCAAAAGTCGTTATAAATAATTTATGATATTGAAAATTAAAAGCGTGGGCGCATGTAATTGACTTGAATTGGCATCAAAAGTAATATATGTATGTATGTACATATGTGGGTATATGAATAACGATCGCTTAAAATCGATCTCAAATTTTGTACTTGCGCTGTAGAAATTTTAGGTCTATGTTATGTAGTTTGACTATTGTCAATTAAATCTAACTAGTGAACCCGCATGACGTCAAAACGCCCACATTTAATTAAATTTTTTAAACAGGAAAACCCTATTCAAAAACCTCTAAAAATATTCCTAATGATTAATCTAAACCATTTCTCAGTCATGAGAGGTCTCGCATGGTGTCGACCTGTGCACATCTATGTAGAATCCCAGTTTTTTAATTTGACTTCTCATTTTGGAAATTCGAAATATCGGTGCAGATGTGATGGCCTTCAAAAAAAAAAATAGATGGCAACTCTAATTAGCAATATTAACAGCCCATATTTTTCTTTAAACTCGTTCGTTTGACACTAATATTTCGATATTTCATTTATGTATTTTTAAACTAAAAAGCGATAGAACCTTCCACTTAGGTTAAATTAAGGCTTGGACTTCTGACTTCAATTCCTGAAAATACCATTCCTGCACCTTGACCCAAAGGTCACCTATAGTCATTTATTGATCAGCTAACACTGATTTTTACAACTTTTTTTTAATTGCATAATTTTCCAGTATTTTTTTTATTGTTGGACAATAAAAAGAAAATGAGTAAAGGCAGTGTGGCCAGGACTTCGGCATGAGAAAACGTCCCTCTTGGTCTGAAAAAACGTCATTTCCTACCCAAAAACGTCTTTTTCAAATGAATGTACAAAAAATTGTTCTTATTAAACTTTTATTGTATACAAAGGTACATATGTACGTAAGGTATATTATAATGTCATTTCGACAGAGCACATTTAGAATTCATTGTAAACTGGTTTCAGATCGTTAATATAAAAATGATTTTATACATACACTTGTGATCAGCTGATTAAGTCATCAATATTTTGATCGATTTTGGCTGTTTTTCTTTTGTTTATTTAATGTTTATTATTTTTCCATAAAAGCCACAACACAAAAAATATAAACCCACATTTCAAACTTTGTGCAAAAATTATAAAAAATCTGCAAAGTTTCAGCTATATTTTCAACTTTTTATTCAGATTTTTTAAAATTTTTTGAGTATGTTGATAGCCCATTAAATTTCAGGGCAATAATGTTACTACGTTTCTACGTAAGCTATTTGCAAATAAAAATAATTTGCAAATACTTAACTCACTGTTTATTCGATGGTGAAAAATTCTTTTTTAATATTGCCTGATTATAAAAAGGCAATAATATGACTATCGAAAAGGAAAATAAAGTTAAAAATGGCAACGTCTTGATTATAAAAAGGCAATAAGATGACCATCGAAAAAGAAAATTAACCTAAGAATGGCAGCGTCTTGCGCTTATTTGCAAATAGTACTACTAATCAATACTTATTTGCGTGATTTAGCTATTTGCAAATAAAAAATTAACTCAGCGTTTATACGGCAAAGTTTACCATTTGGCAAATTGTTATTTGCAAATAAAGCGTGTGTATAAACGAAGTATGTGCAAGTTTAAAGGGGCAACATAATCGCGTTGATTTTTGATATTCTTTTTTTCTTTTCGACATTTGGTTAGGGGTTCGATTGTCGAAAATGGTAAATTACGTTCTTCTAAGAAGGAGCATAGCAATATTTAAGCCTTTTTTGCGTTCATTACATTTTCAATGAAGTCTTAAAAAAGTCGCCTACTTTTTTCTGACTTTTTATGCTGCTACAAATTTTTTGATGCTTTTGCGAGCGTGCGTGCCAGATCAGCTCTTCCTGATTTGGCTTTTAATGTGCAATTGCAAACGTTACAATTAGCCTCGTAACCTCAAGTGTTTACACAACCAGCCAAGAATCCAAAAAAGATGCGCGTACACTTGGTTTGCATCATATTTAAGTCATTTGTGTCCAAGGAATAAATATCTTTTGAAGCAGCTGCTGCAAAACACAAAGCTTGTAAAGGTTTATTAAGAAAATAATTCAAAACCAGTTCTACTTACAAGATTTAGTAACAGAGAAAAGTTACTGGGAAGTTAAAAAACGTCATTTTTTACCCCAAAAACGTCCAAACGTCAACAGGATACAAAAAAAGTCCAAATGACGTTAAAAACGTCAACCTGGCAACGCTGAGTATAGGTGACCATCAGGGCAAGGTGCAGGAATAGTACTTTCAGGGATAGTAGTGTCTGTAGTTCTAGCTTTAATTTGAGCCTAAGTGGAAGGATCTCTCAGCTTTTGTTTTATTGCTAGAGCTTCTCAAATATTGCAAAAAACGAAATTTTTTGACACTTTCACCACATATTTCTCAAAATCTGGAGCTGGTGGAGACTTTATACTTACGGATTCTTAATCAGCACAAAAAAGCCTATCAAAAACAGCTTTAACATTTGCTGCATCAAAATCGGTGTTGCCCTGTGTTACCTACACTAATAATATTAAGAGAAGCTCCTCCTTTTTATAAGAGGTGATCTCGCGAACGGCTTTACCGATTTTTTGAAATTTTGGACACCTACTGCGGACTTTCGATTTATTAAGTGAGCGTGGCATCACCCATACATATCGAATTTTCATACCGTATATCTCTGGAAGTATTTGTGGTAGTGTCCTGGAAACTGGTATAGAGATTTTGGGGCTACTTGAAAGGGGGGCGTGGCGCTTTCCAAACATATTGACTCTTATACCTATCTGTACATATATACAGAATACAGTGTTTGTTTCTTTTTCATAATAAATTTTATTGTTAATTTTTTATAGAAATATAGTTCATTTGGCACCAAATTTCGAGTACTCAGTTTTGTAGTTCATTCAATTTCAATATCATAAAGTGCAAGTTTTAAATGGCTATAAGTTACCGTTGATTTTTGAGAATTTTTTCGCTGATTATGTTGCGCATCTTCTCCGTATAACGAATGCTTGATAGTTTTTTTGTATGGGAAAAAATGCCGAAGAGTGGCAGTATGTAAAAGACTTATTCTGGTGGCTTAACTCCTCCTAAACGACCGAAACGATTTTAATAATAATTTTTAGTGGCGCTGGATCCGAGTTATTGCTAAAAATCGTCGATTCGAAGGCACCAGAGATCAAAGTCAAATTACTCCCGTTAAATCAACCGTCAGAACCATTGCGATCCTTGCTTTACGGTGACTAGACAGAATGTGGACCAATGATACTCACCAGTTTGGAAATTTGAATTTGAAATGAAGTTTGGAGTTTAAGGACGATGCACTATCGAGCCGCAAGGACTTCTTCCTGGTATAACGCTTTCGTCAGGTTATTTAAGACGGCAATGTAGGATATGCCTTCGGTCGAACACAAAACCAAACGTGAACGTGAATTGCTGGCGAAATCGTTGGGCCAAATGTTTCAATAAAAAAATCAATTTTGCGCGGGACTAAGTTCGCTGGGTCTGCTAGTTTCTTTTATAAATGTCTAGCTCATTGTACATATCACACCGCGCGGTAGTAAATTTTAAACACAAATATCACTATATTCGCGAAACCATGGGCCAAATATAGTAAAATTGCGTTTTTAGTTTTTCTGATGTCAGTAATTCAAAAATGATTTAAAATATTCAGAGAAATGTGCTTACAGAAGAAGAATGGGTACAAAATTTATGAGGAAATCCTGTAGAATTTAAACGTATTCATGTTTCTAGTGCAGAAGAGCTGGTAAATATTGAAAATGTCATTTTAAAATTTTATCCTTGAAATATTTGTTCGATATACGTTCTTCTAACTTTGTTAGCTTAAAAATTACCTATTCGTCCTGGTAAATCCAAAAATTTTTTTTTAATTCTAAAGAAATTTCCTATTGCATTTATTACCTATATTTTTATTCTACATTTCATTGAATTTTTTAATAGATTTTGGAATTAATCATATCTTTGAAATTACAAAGTCCTTTAATAAAAAAAGTAGGTTTCAAACCATGGTACAATAATTACAGGTATGGTCTTCCTAGAGAGTTTTGGTTCACATCGAAATTCGTGCTCCCTTATTTTCATTTTGACGTAGTTCAATGTTGATTCTTTTACTTTCATTTGGCTTTGCTTTTTGTTTTCGCTCAATTAATTTTTATAATTTTTCGAAACAAAAGAAAAAACTTTTGAAATTAAGTGAGCCCTACAAATTTTGAATTTATTTACAAGCAAATATTTTTTCAAGCTTTTGCAAAATGAATAAGTTCTCTGTAAGATGGTTTGTTAAAAAAATACGTGAACATATATGGTATATGGAGTATGGAAAAAGGGATACTTCCAGCAGTAAACGTTTTAGTGTGGGCAACAATGATATTTTTTAAATAAGGCAGATCGGAATATGCGCTCCCTGGAAAGAAAATACCTTTAATTATTGTACCATGCTTTCAAACCCATTTATTTATTATTTATTTCATGGTAGGAGAGCTTCTCAAACAATATAGAGGCAATTTTTTCGATTCAAGTTGCTGAAAATAATAAATATCTAAATACCGGGACTAATCCCGGGATCCCGGGATGGTGACAATGCCATCCCGAAATTCCCGGGGTCGTAAAAAGCCGAAAAATTAACATCCCTAATGTGGACATTATTTGTCACTTTACTGCTGTTTGCAAATGTGTGACAAATCATTTAGATCTTTAGCAGCCAAATCGTCTCATTGCAAAACAAATCATTTGTACATCGCTATCCAAATGCGCCAATGTGGACAAGTCTAAATTTGGCATTTTGTGTACAAATGTACAAATCGTGTGATCCCTGCTTTAGTGTAACATTAGCATTTATTAACTAATAGATAACTTTGACAGAACATCTCCTACTTTTTTGTCACTTTAAAATCAGTGTCAGCAGTGCAAATTAACGGTTTGGTTACAATTCTAGAACAAATTTAATTTAACTAAAAGCACGGTTGTAGAACAAAACTAGAAAATGCATAATTGTATTTTGGATTACATTTTCCTGTAATAAATTTTTTACATATATACATATGTAATGTTTCAGGCTTTGGTGTGCTACTAAATACGAAAAATAAGCTAAAGCAGAAATTTAAGATTTTTTTCCTGCGTATATATGTACATACAGATTTTTTATTTTTTTTGTTCAAACAGTTTTTTGGAACCGTAAATTTTTTACGGATATATCTATATATGTAAATGTGCATATATATATATGGGAAAATCTTTTGAGATAGGGCTTTTCATAAAAAATAAAATTTTTCAACATAGTAGCACAATTTTTTTTTATAAATGATCACTTGTAAACCCAATTGAAGTACATTATAACCCGCGTAACTTATATTTTTTAATTGCTGCTCTATTTAAACCATATTTTTTTGAAAATTGTTTTCTATTAGCCCGGTCAAGTTAGATTTTTAGGTTGCAGTAACTCGCATTAAGCTGAAAATCGGTACCAAGGTTACGAACGTCATTATAAATGAAATGCGAAAAGTCCTTATCGATCCCGGATCTGTAAAAAAAATTATTCAAGGTCAAAGGTCACATAAATTGATGTTTAAAATTTTTCAGCTAAACCGCAAAGTTTATCATAAAAATAGGTTAGACAAAAGTGTAGATCATGCAATTATCTCTAAAACCCGTTATGACACTTTTTTCCTAAGAGTCACCATTTCTGGGATATAACGAAATGATCGACATCCATTTTGAAATAATTCATTTAACATATAAATTACTTTGAATTAAAGTAAATTTTGTAACAGGTGGTAGTGTAAAAAATTCAGTCTGTATGGCAGGTACCAGGGCCCTTTTCCAAGAACCCACATTTTTTCCATGAATATAGTATTGATTTCATATATCTACATACCAAGTACCAGTACTCTACCGCAAATACTTCCGGAGGTATGCTGTATGGGAGGTGCCAAGCCCCTTTGTCTTTGTCGGGATAAAGGCTTCCCTATCTTTTAAGTAGGGATAACTGATACCAGTATCCAAAATTTAATTAAGATCGGTTGAGTAGTTAAAGCATGAGAGCGTAACAAACAAACCTTTCTTATTTATATCAGTTAGGATTATACAGTACTGACCTTTAAAATAATTTTTAGAGGTGAGCATTTTTTACACAGACCCAAATACACAAACACAAAATATTACACCAGGGCTTATGAATTTTTTTGCCCTTGATTGGTTGTGCTCAACGAAAAACCAATATTATGAAAAAAATTACGCACTGATCACACGTTTTCTCAAGGAGATTTTTCAGCAATGATAAGTAGCACATTGTCCTTTAACCTAGGATTCTTCTTTAGAAAAGTTGAAAAAGTATATTTTATACGCACAAATGTAAAATTAATACCGCTCAACGACTACTACAAGAAAGTTCACGTTTTTTATAAATTCTTGAAATTCAGTTACAGTTGTAGCAGCAATTTTTCTCGCATTTGGTATCTGACACATTTGTTTAACACCCGTCATTTTATTCCTCAGAATCTACAAATAAATGTCTGAAAACCCCGAGCTTTAAGTCTGACCGCTCAAGAAGTTATACCTTAATAAAAAATAGATTTTGGGCGAGTTGCACTAGAAATTTCCTGATTTTCTCGATTTTAGCAAGTAAACTGGTCATTTAGGGCCGTTTTCTATATAAGCAGTAAAGTTGCTTTCCCTGACAGGGCAGATAAATTGTTTCTCACTTTAAAGTGTTTTCGTTTTCTTATCTCACCAGTAAAAATAAATTTGTTATTCCGTAGAGTGAAACTTCACTGTATTTCCGAGAGTGAAACTTCACTACATTCGTAATAAAATTTCAAAAGTTGGCAAGAGCAACTGTTAGCAAAAACCAAAACCTTGGTTGAAATATCTAATACTAGCAGACCCGGCGAACTTCGTCCCGCCCAAAATTCATGTTTTTATTGAAACATTTGGCCCAACGTTTTCGCCAGCAATTCACGGTGACAGGTAATAAGGTCAATGGAAATAAGGTCAATTGACTTTATTTCCCACCCTGGTGCGAAATAAAGTCAATTGACATTATTACCTTTTCAAAAGCGAAATAAAGTCAACAAAAATTTGGAAATAAAGTCGTTGACGCTATTTCCTCATTCAAATGGAAATAGCGTCAACAATGCTTAAAGTATGTCGATTCATAGAAAAAAATGTTGTTCTTACAATAAACATTGCCCCGTAAGCGTTGTTTTTTAACAGAAGAAAAAGGCTTTTGCCAAATCCTAAGTGTTGTGATATTAATCCACTTAAATTACGAATATGTAAAAACACGATGCGAAAAACTAAACGCCTGCGCACAGCTGGAATATGAGAAATATTTGAAGAAAGAGAGGAGAAATGATCCATAACTTGCAAAACATTTTTCGTTTCTACAAAAATACAGCGAACACTATTAAATTGAAGAAACAGTACATGTCCAAAAACCCCGGAGGATCACTGAAAGAATTCTGTGTTTTAAACTAGCATATTTTGAACGAACTCGGAATGTCTAAGGTGGAAAAGAACCCAACTTTTCTATAAGGAAACAATTATAAAAAAAGAATTTTCTTACACTGTATTTATGCCTCCGCCAGCAGTCATTTAAAAGCAGCTAAGGAGGACGACGACACTACTTATTAGATGGCACATTCAACGAGCCAATGTGCCAAAATGCGGGTATAAACAATTATTGATTATTTAATATCGGAACCGAGATCATATAAGTTAATTGATTGGTTTTCACACACTTTTGAAACACAAATTATATGCTTTTTTACTGCAGACAAGTTGTTGCCTCAAAACACAGCAGATATCTTCCAATCAGGGCTGCCAACTCTCCTTAGTTATGAGGTGCCATATTGAGGATAAAAAAAGTGCCAAAATGTGCCAAATAGAAAAATAAAAGTGCCAAAAAAGGTGTAATTCCTTTTAATCATTCACATTTAGCAATAAAATTAAGCCACATTTTCAAAACAAAAGTGCAATGATAAAATAAGATAAACCAGTTGAAAAGCCTTTATAAATAGAAAATTTTAGTTGAGAAAAAGAAGTGCACGCAAAGGATTTCACAAAAATGTATTGAAATGTTATTTTTTACAAAAGTGCCATTTTGGCATTTTGTGCCAAATTGAAAAATTAAGTGCCATTTGAAGTAAAATAGGAACAAATGGCACGGTTTGAGCCAAGTTGGCATCCCTGCTTCCAATAACTTACAAATATAAAAATGTGAAATATCGAGTGCTTGAATTCATTAATACCCTCTGGGGAGACGGGGAGGGGGGGCCGGGGGGCCGCGGCGTAGCGTGACGTGGTGTGCGCGCCGGTCGCGCTGGGTACGCGGGGCGCGAGCGCGAGCGCGACGCGCGCGGTGTGGCGCGCTGACGCGGGCCGCCGCGAAGCTAAGCAAATTTAATGTTTGAAAGAGAAATAATGTCAATTGATTTTATTTCGTTTTTAAAAAGGTAATAATGTCAATTGACTTTATTTCGCACCAGGGTGGGAAATAAAGTCAATTGACCTTGTTTCCGTTGATCTTATTACCTGTCACCGCAATTCACGTTCACGTTTGGTTTTGTGTTCGACAGACGGCATATCCTCCATTGCCGTCTTAAACGTGGAGCGCATGCAATACAAAGCATTCGATTTAATTGACAATA
>NW_023458679.1:88731-90211 GCF_013731165.1 Rhagoletis pomonella
TCGGGCCGCTGCCAACTGCAGAATGCGTCGCCTTTGGACTCGTTAGTGGATGCATTGCTACATATGGTGTGCCGCTGCGTATAACAACTGACTTAGGCCGGCGCTCTTTAAAGAACTTGCGGACGACAGCGTATCACCCCCAGTCCAACGGCGTTATTGAGCGCTGGCATCGAACATTACAATCAGCCATCAAATGCTACGCTTCGAACGACTGGAGTTTCGTTCTACCACTGGTGCTACTCGGATTGCGCTCCACGACAAAAGAATACATAAATTCCAGCGCAGCGGAGATGGTATACGGTGCGCCAATCAGATTACCGGGTGAGTTTTTACAGTCATCAACTCGTAGCGCCAGCGAAGTGGAGTTTGTTTAAAAGTTGCGCAAAGCAATGCAAGCGCTGCGGCCTGCGCCTACGTCACATCACAGCACACCAGCAACTTTTTTGCAGCCCGAGCTTAACCCTAGAACACACACCCGGGTACAAATGTATCCACTTTCAACTTTGAAGTGTTGTAACTTTTGAACCGCTATACCTCTATACCGCTAACTTCGGATCTAGGAAGATTATTTAGTTTTGAGTTCAAATTCAAAATTTGAACCAGATCGGACCATTGGTTCAGGAGCTACAGCCTTCCAAACACATTATATACGTAAACACACACCCGGGATACGTTTGTACCCCAATAGTAAAAATCCTCATAATAATAAAAAAAAAAACATTTTTTATATTATTTTTTTATTTGAAAAATTAAAAATATTCATTTCACACATTATATTATTGACTTTTATTATAAAAATGCATCTTATATCTAAGGAAAATCATGGCAAATAGAGCAATTTGTTGATGTGACCGAATGTTCAAGACACATTGGCTTCTTACATTTGTCGCACAGCTTTCTGGTTTTTCTACGGCGTTTTTCCTCTTGTGCGTAACATAAATAGCAAGATCCGGATACAGGTTTTGGCGTGCGCGCTGCGGCAGATGTTGATGCTGCTGTTGACACCATTGATTCCACCGGTCGGTTGAAATATGCTTCAATAGCAATTTTAGTCGAAAAATTTCGCGTCACTTGACGATTTATGGCTCTGGCTTCAATAATGGGCATACACAATGCTTCAGCCAAGCTGCGCAGGATCTGCTTACGCTTGTTGTTTGTTCTCCAAGGCAACATAGGGTTATTCAAATCGTAGACAATGTAGGCTGCAAGAGCTGTAATGTCCAACATGTTGAAGAACATCGCTAGTGGCCATCGTTTTGTTTGTCTTTGTGTTGGATATTCCGCAAACATTTGGTCCATTCGATCAACACCACCTTTGGTACGATTATAATATTCAATTATTTCAGGTTTCCCACTGTCAGCTATTTCAGCATCATTATGCATGGTCGAAAGCAAAATTACTGCTTTATTGTTTTTGGGAACATAAGAGCACGTTGTCACATTATTTTTGAAGCCAAATGTCGTTGAACCAATTGTCCTG
>NW_023458679.1:90311-93304 GCF_013731165.1 Rhagoletis pomonella
TCTGAATAAAATTTTGCAATAGATATTAAAATAATTCAACGATATTATTAGAAAGGTGCACACACTTGCATTTACATATGTATGTACATACAAACGAGCACCAATTAATTAATTAATTAATTTTTAAAGAAATGGCGTGTCGTCTATTTCCGCTGTAGTAAACGTAGTACATAGGGCGACATCTAGATGTCATCTACCTCGCCCTATTCACTAAAGATGTCGCCCTATGCACTATGCTTTTTTATAGGAACTTTTCAAAGCAAAGCTTTATGGTGTCGGACAACCAACATTGAAAGTTTTTGGATCCACAACATTGAAAGTTTCTGGACACACAACATTGCAAGTTGATAAAAGCGTTGTAAAAATCAACGGTATCTTATAGCCATTTAAAACTTGCACTTTATGATATTGAAATTGAATGAACTAAAAAACTGAGTACTCGAAATTCGGTGCCATTTCATGCAAAATGAACTCTCTTTCTATAAAAATTAGCAATAAAATTTATTATGAAAAAGAAACAAACACTGTATTCTGTATATATGTACAGATAGGTAAAAGTTTCAATATGTTTGGAAAGCGCCACGCCCCCTTTTCCAGTAGCCCCAAAATCTCTGTACCAATTTCCAGGACACTACCACAAATACTTCCAGAGATACACGGCAGTGGCGGACCCAGGTAGGGGAAATTGGGGAAAGCGAGAAGCTTGGGGAACAAACCTAATGAATGGATGCTTTTGAAAATTATAATTCATGGAAAAAGTGTGTCAAATTTCACTTGAGTTTGAAATTATAGCTGTGTGCTAAGCTCGAAGTATTGTGTTATTTAAGTAGGCCTATCAGTTTTTCGAATTTACTGAATTTTCAAAATTTTGAAATTATGTACCTAATTTTCAATTTTTAAATTTTTTGTTATATTTTCGAATTTGTATTATTTTACACAGTTGAAAGTCACAGCAAGTTTGAATATTTTCACAGGTTCAGAAAACAACGAAAATTCCAAAATTTTGAATTTTATAATATTATTAAATTTCTTGAGATTTCTTATTTTTAGGATAATTACCAAAATTTCAAAAACTATCGAAATCCGGGAGATTCTAGAAATTTTGGTAAAATGAGAATATTTTGAAATGTACAAAATTATTGAGATTTTTTTTATATTTTCCAAAATTTTGAGAATTTTATTTATCCTAAAGTCCATCCTAAAATGTAAAAAGGTGAAGCATCACAAATTGTCGAAAAATTCTTATGTTCATGTACTCGTGTGTAAAAAATTTAAAATTCTAAAAGATATTAACATTTTCGAAAAATTCCGAAATTGTTCTACTTTTCTGAACTTTTCCAACATTTTGTATTGATATAACAAAGTTTGAGAATTTTAAATTTTTTGAAAATTTTGAAAAGATGAACGTCCAAAAATTTTTTGAATGTTCAAGTATTACGAAAATTTTTTAAATTTTCAAAAATCACGAAATATGAAAATGTTTTCAACATTCGAAAACTTTTAATTTCGTTTGATCAATTTTGTATATTCGACACTTTTACTTAGAAAAAATTTGTTAGAATTCCTACAATTCTCAAAATTTTTGAAAAATAAAAAATTTCTAGAAATCTAGTATTCATCATTATATTGAATTAATTGAATTATTGGGATTTACTAAATTCTCAAATTCACAAAGTTTTGAAAGTTTAGAAAGTTTTGGAATTCCACTCAAGTTATTAAAAAGGGGAAACTTCAAGAAATTAAAAACTATCAAAACTTTAAAAATTTTAAATTTCGGTGATTTTTAAATTTATATACACGATATATGTTGAACAATTAAGAATCCGTAAGTATAAAGTTTCCATCAGCTCCAGATTTTGAGAAAAATGTGGTGAAAGTGTCAAAAAATTTCGTTCTTTGCAATATTTGAGAAACTCTAGCAATGAAACAAAAGGTGAGAGATCCTTTCACTTAGGCTCAAATTAAAGCTAGAACTACAGACTACTATCGCTGAAAGTACTATTCCTGTACCTTGCCCCGATGGTCACATATACTCATTTTATTTTTATTGTTCAACAAAAAAAAATTACTGGAAAATTATGGAATTTAAAAAAAGTTGTAAAAATCAGTGTTAGCTGTTCAATAAATGAATATAGGTGACCTTAGGGTCAAGGTGCAGGAATGGTTTTTTTCAGGAATTGAAGTCATAAGTCCAATTCTTAATTTAAGCCTAAGTGGAAGGTTCTATCACCTTTTGCTTAATTGCGGTAGGTACGCAAACTTCCCAAAATCAGTTATTCCTGTTCGACAAATGACTATAAGTGACCATGAAGCAAAGGTGCAGGAATTTGCAAGGATATTACTTGAGATTTTTAGCTTTAATCAAAGCCTAAGTGGAAGGTTCTACCACCCTTTATTTCTTTGCTAGAGGTTCTCAAATATTGAAAAGAACGCGATTTTCTTACACTTTGACCTCGTTTCTTAAAATATGCTGCTTAAAATATTGGGAGTGTCTATTCGCACTTTGCCAGTGTCACCAGTGTACCAGTGTCGCCAGTCTCACCAGTGTCACCAGTGTACCAGTGTCGGGAGTCTTCGGCTCTGCCAGTGTCACCAGTGTACCAGTGTCACCAGTGTCGCCAGTGTCCCCAGTGTCAACAGTGTCGCCAGTGTCACCAGTGTCGCCAGTGTCACCAGTGTACCAGTGTCACCAGTTTCACCAGTGCCACCAGTTTCACCAGTTTCACCAGTGTCGCCAGTTTCACGAGTGTTACCAGTGTAACAGTGTCACCAGTTTCACCAGTGTACCAGTGTCACCAGTGTACCAGTATACCAGTGTCACCAGTGTCACAAGTGTCGCCAGTGTCACCAGTGTCGTCAGTTTCACCAGTGTCGCCAGTGTCCCTAGTGTCGACAGTGCCGCTAGTGTCACCAGTGTCGCCAGTTTCACCAGTGTACAAGTGTCACCAGTTTCCGCAGTGTACCAGTGTTACCAGTTTCACCAGTGTCAATAG
>NW_023458679.1:93314-94289 GCF_013731165.1 Rhagoletis pomonella
AGTGTTACCAGTTTCACCAGTGTCAATAGTTTCCCCAGTGTACCAGTTTTACAATTGTCACCAGTGTCGCCAGTTCCACCAGTGTACCAGTGCCACCAGTTTCCCCAGTGTACCAGTTTCACCAGTGTCAATAGTTTCCCCAGTGTACCAGTATCACCAGTGTCACCAGTTTAACCAGTGTAGCCAGTCTCACCAGTGTCACCAGTGTCGCCAGTGTCACCAGTGTCACCAGTGTCGACAGTGCCGCCGGTGTCACCAGTGTCACCAGTTTCGCCAGTGTCACCAGTGTCGCCAGTTTCACCAGTATCACCAGTGTACCAGTGTCACCAGTGTCGCCAATGTCGCCAGTGTCGCCAGTATCACCAGTGTACCAGTGTCACCAATTTCACCAGTGTAGCGAGTTTCACCAGTGTCGCCAGTGTCGCCAGTGTCATCAGTGTCGCCAGTGTCACCAGTGTCGACAGTGCCGCCAGTGTCACCAGTGTCGCCAGTGTCACCAGTGTACCAGTGTCACCAGTTTCACCAGTGTAGCCAGTTTCACCAGTGTACCAGTGTCACCAGTTTCACCAGTGTCACCAGTTTCACGAGTGTCACCAGTGTACCAGTGTCACCAGTTTCATCAGTGTCACCAGTTTCACCAGTGTCACCAGTTTCACCAGTGTCACCAGTATCACCAGCGTCGCCAGTTTCACCAGTGTACCAGTGTCACCAATATCACCAGTGTCGCCAGTATCACCAGTGTCACCAATTTCACCAGTGTAACCAGTTTCACCAGTGTCACCAGTGTCGCCAGTTTCACCAGGGTCACCAGTGTACCAGTGTCACCAGTTTCACCACAAACACCTTCCGGGCTGTAAAACAATGACTCGATTCTATTCTAAATCCAAATAAGATTTTTTGGAATAGATCGGTGTCTGGTCCACCTATCAGAAAATAAATAATATAAAAAAAACTTTTTAATATACAACGCTTTTA
>NW_023458679.1:94389-100846 GCF_013731165.1 Rhagoletis pomonella
AAATTTTGCAATAGATATTAAAATAATTCAACGATATTAATAGAAGGTGCACACACAAGCATTTACATATGTATGTACATACAAACGAGCACCAATTAATTTTATTTAAAGAAATGGCGTGTCGTCTATTTCCGCCGATATGCGTGTATAAACCCTCCTCAAAGTCTAGCCAAAAAGCCAGCAACTCACACAACAGGTTCCCCAGAGCAATTCGCTCGAGAAAGTGGTACCCGGTACACGTAATACGCGGCACACAGCACAACAATCCGCCAAAACAGGCAACCCGGCCCAAAATTACCACCGTAGAAGGCAGAAACCCCGAGCGGCAGTGCAGGAGCCCAAGAATTACCCTTAAAACGGCCACAGGAGCTTAAAAAGACCAACTGGTCTCCAACTGGGCTGAAGGTAAGTAGTTTCGGACTAGTCCCAAACTGGTTCCCAACTGGTTCCCGGACTGGTGCCCGACTGGTTACCAACTGTCCCCACGAACTAGTTACCAACTGGTCCCCGACTGGTTACCAACTGGTCCCAAAGTGGTTACCAACTGGTCCACCTATACCTCAAGTGGGCCACAAGTCACTTCACTTACAAAGCATTCGATTTAGTTGACAATAGTCAAACTAATTTTATTTAAAGAAATGGCGTGTCGTCTATTTCCGGTGTAGCAAACGTAGTACATAGGGCGACATCTAGATGTCATCTACCTCGCCCTATTCACTATGCTTTTTTATAGGAGCTTTTCAAAGCTTTGCTTTGGTGTCGGAACACAACCTTGAAAGTTTCGGGATCCACAACATTGAAAGTTTCTGGAACACAACATTGCAAGTTGATAAAAGCGTTGTAAAATATCCTATATGTTACCCCAGCCAATAAGCTACGTACGTGCCAAATTTCAATCAAATCGGACCATAAATAAGACTTTTTCCAATAGATCGGTCCCTGGCCCACTTAACGGAAAAATAGATCGTATATGCTAATCTAGGCCAACGAACCAAATGCACTTTCTTTTTAGCGTAGCTCGCCCCCTGCGCCACATATCGGAAAAATTTAAACTTTGTGGTTTCCTTCTTTTAAACACCTTTCTAAAAAAGCAGCACCCATTCGAATTGTTATGAAACATAGGAGAAAATTGTTCCCAATTTAATCATGCTCCCAATGAATTTCACAATAATCCGAAATTTTCCAAGCTTTCGTCGAAAAAAATGCAAATTTTTCGGATTTTCCTGAGTTTTCCACTTAGAATTTTCTATTTTTCCATTCGAATGCCATACCGAAGAAATTGCACAAAAAATTCCCTACAAAAAAATCCATTTTCGATTTTTCCAATTTCCCGACCTTCCCGGAGGGTTTTTCCAAAATTTTCTTTCATAAAAATCTTCTCTTGGCAATTACGAACAACTAAAAAAAAAATGTTAGCCAAATCAGCCCAACCTTTCTCAATTGATTACAATTACATTTTTCACACCATTTTTAATTATATAGATATCTGACTCATGAACCAAAACCAACCAATAAATATTTTTTTGAATTAACCATTTCTTTAATATTCAAAGTCCTTTGAAAAAAATCCTCACGCCAGAGTGAAAAACTACAAACGCAGTTTTACTATATTTGACCCATAGTTTGATGCGTATATCGATTCTATCGTGTTTTTTGAAATATTTTTGTTTTTGTCGCACGGTGTTATAAAAAGGTTCTATTTGGGAAAAATTAGATGATTTTTAAATCGCAGATTGCATTCAAAATTAGTAAAATGAAAAAATAACACATCATGCGCTTGTGGTTTGAATTGTAAAATAAAAAGAACAATTACGACGAAGTCTCCTTTAACAGTTTAAATTTTAAATATTTTTAATAATAAAAGTGCGTAAGTAAAAAAAGACAAAGCACTGGTAATGGTTTTGTGATTTGAATTTTTTTTTTTACATTGGTATACATATGGGAAAGAAAATAGTCCGATATATGTTTTTCATATTCAAATTTCAACCCTGTTTGTGTGGAATATTTTATTTTTATCAGTATTTTTCTTTTAATCAATCTATGTTGAAATAAAAGCTAAAATAAAAAAATATTTTGTCATAACCCCTTCCGAAAAAAAATCATGGCTACGGCACTGGTAGGGGGTATATGACCATTTGTACATATGTATAGATATATACAATAATATGTCACTGTGCACTTTTGAAGTCACTGAATTTGTTTTAATAAAAAACCACAGATTCATGCAAATGGTAAGTTTTTTTGGTGGACTGTAAGATTAGTAGCTTTTGTGTTTTTTGTTTTTTATTATAGGTGCCATTCTTTAAGGCTACTGAGGAGGATGAATAGCAATTATATGTTCTTTTGGTTTTTTCTTCCCACTTGTATTTCTTTTTCCATTTTATACCAAACAAAAAGACACTGGAAATTTCGCTTTAGAAATAACAATATTTGAGATTTTATTGATACTCCGGAGGGTTGATCGGGCACGGCTACACGGGGGAAGATCGCAACGATTATGTTTTACAAAATCAAAGTTTAGGTTGACGTTTCGTTTTATAAGCTTTTATTTAACTTGGTCATCTCGCGCAAATCGCGGAAATTTCCAATCGATTTTAAACTGACTTCCCGACAAGTTAGAGGCTTGAAATTTTCAGCACAGTTCCAATCACGATGACAATGCAATTTAAAATGTAAATGAAATCTCCATATGGTCCAGGGGTCTTGATTCAAAGGCGGTCAAAAAATAGTAAGCTTTATGGCTAACAGAGCTTAATTTGCCAAAGAACGTAAAACCACTATAAAATTGTTAAAGCCGCCGGCGCGCCGCGGCGGTAGTGTAGCAAAGCTATTCCTAGTCTAGATATGAACCTCGTTGTAGGCATCATATCCAGGAGATACAATTAAAAGACTCCAGATGTCGCCCCGCCAGAAGAAGTTAAATATTGCGCCTAAATATATGCCATGCTACAGCGGATATGGACCACACGCCATTTCTTTAAATAAAATTAACTGCTGCTATATGTACATATGTATGTTTATACAAAACGTAAGCAAACAACATTTTGCTTGCCAACTCTTCTGTTCTCTTTCATTGCAAGTGAATTATTTTAATATCTATTGCAAAATTTTGTACATAAAATAAAATAATACTTTTTAATATACAACGCTTTTATAAATGGACTAAAAATTATAAAATAAAATAATGTCAAAATAAATATTTTTTAAAAACAAGCTTTTATTTAACCTGTACAATCAAAGGAATAAAATGAAATGGTGTAACAAAAGATATTTTAGCAAGAAAATTTTGTCAAAACTGCACTAAAATGAATATAAAATAATGTAAAAAAAATATTTTTTAAAAGCAAGCTTTTATTTAACCTGTACAATCAAAGGAATAAAATGAAGTAGTGTAACAAAAGATTCTTAAGCAAGAAAATTTTGTCAAAACTACACTAAAATGAATAAAATAAAATAAGTTAAGGTCTCGTTAAAGTTACTAAAAGCCATTTAGTGAAAGGAGTTATTCAAACTCTAATGAAAATTACTAACAATTTGTACTAATTTACTTCGTTTTTAAAAAAGCTTGTCGCGCGAATAGCAAACCAGCATTTAAATATCTGCATACATACATATAAATACATACATACCTAACCAATTATGCATGTACGCTGAATTCGCCGACAAGCTTTTTTAAAAACGAAGTAAATTAGTACAAATTGTTAGTAATTTTCATTAGAGTTTGAATAACTCCTTTCACTAAATGGCTTTTATTAACTTTAACGAGACCTTAACTTATTTTATTTTATTCATTTTAGTGCAGTTTTGACAAAATTTTCTTGCTAAAAAATCTTTTGTTACACTACTTCATTTTATTCCTTTGATTGTACAGGTTAAATAAAAGCTTGTTTTTAAAAAATATTTTTTTTGCATTATTTTATATTCATTTTAGTGCAGTTTTTACTAAATTTTCTTGCTAAAAAATCTTTTGTTACACTACTTCATTTTATTCCTTTGATTGTACAGGTTAAATAAAAGCTTGTTTTTAAAAAATATTTTTTTTACATTATTTTATTTATCTGTATACATGTATGTGCGTGTACAGAGTAAGTGGATAAGTGAAATGTCAGAGTGTTTTGTTTAATATGTGTAGATACTTATGTGTGCGTGTTAGGATGTGGAGCTGATGGGGACATCTGTGGGCGCTTGTGGGCGATAGTTTCGCGAGCGGAAGTGCCAGCCTTGCCATCACGAAAGGACCCATTTAGCAAATCGGCCAAAACTGCATTCAGACAGACAGACAAAATTTCTAAAAAGCGAAAAAGTGTTGATTTGGCTTCTATTGTTCAATATTTAAAAACCCCCATGTTAATGTTCCTTTAATATTCATAAGTACAGACATCGGTCTGTTACAATTTTATTATATGTATAGATCAAATGTAGTGAATTAAGTACATATCTACTATATCACTTGAATTCTATTGCATGAGCAATAGTAAGAAAAATGGCACTCAATATTCACGCAGTGTCTAGTTGAATTTTGCAATAGCAAACTTTTTTTATAGTCAATACTTTTACTATACCACAAAGTTTGTACTGAAATATGGACAAATAAGAAAGGGAGTTGATATAAACGTGGTAAAATAAAATCAAATAAAACACCTCTTTGAGGTAAAATTTTCGAGTGACGAAAGCTGAACTAGAAACACAAAATTTATGATATCAATTTCGTGACGAAAATTATACGCATTTTTTAACTGCCTTGGACACGTACGGAAAATCTTTTTTATTCATACGAATCGTTGCAAAAGTTCTGTTTTTTATTTTGTGTTTCTACCAGTAAACGGAATTTCGCAACGTTCCGAATAAATAAAAAAAGATTTTCCGTTTCAAAGGCAGTTAAAAAATGCGTATAATTTTCGTCACGAAATTGATATCATAAATTTTGTGTTTCTAGTTCAGCTTTAGTCACTCGAAAATTTTACCTCAAAGAGGTATTTTATTTGATATCAATTATTTTAGAGTAGCAAATGTAAAATCGACGAAAATTCATAACAATAATCTAAATGTTTCATTTTTCTCAAATAAATTGCTAAAAATATTATCTAAGTCTAAATTATGTATTCAAATCGATGTGTCCATTGAAGCACATAATTTTTCGAATACGGAATAAAGCGAAAATAATGATCTTATCCTTTGTATTCGAAAAAATAAAAAAAAATTATGAGATATGATAAAAACTTTTCAACTGGGTACCAACTTTGGATACAATAAACAACTGTCTTCGTCTGATATTCTCGTAGTTTATTTTTGTTAAGATTTCTACCGGGTGTGGGGCGCACACATGTGCTTTTTTTAAGAAGTTTTACTTCTATCACGTGTACGATGTTGCACTCGTGCTATTAAACTAATGCTTATTTCTCAAGTAGTTTTGCTCAGTGGCAATTTATACATATGTATGTAAGTACTAGCGGCACATTGGGTGAACTAAATCCATTCATGCATACATATTTATGTATAACTGTAGGTAATATTGTACGCGTCTTCCCAGGTTGGTTAAGTGCGGGTGATAAACCCATGTAGCATAGTTAAATACTGTGTAGATACCTGCAATTAAAATGGGGAAAATGTTACAATTTCGGCATGTGACTGAAAAAAACTCTAAAATACACATAAATTGTGGCTTCCAAGACAAGTACGAAGTGATTAGCACAGCTGCATCCTTCAACTTGTCAACTCGCGGGAAATTCCCCGATTTGCTGGGAATTTCGGTTTAAGTGGCAATCGGGGAATGGGCAATTTTTTTCGGGGAACTGGCTATGTAATTTGTATATCTTAAAGTAACCAAATTAGACGGATTTGTTAATTTTTAACCATTTGACCCTTTTTGGAGCGACATTTTTTCAATTTGAATCGAAATATCTCCACAACAAGAGTTTTCCCAGATATAAGCTATATACAAAATGAATGCTAAGGTTTTGGGCTATACTTATGGAAACCTAGAATAAAATCGACTGACCAGTTTTTGAATAAATTCCCGAAATGTATATTTTCAGCAGCCCGATTTTTAGTTTTCAGGCGATAACGTTATGACATATTTATATATTATAAACGCAAAAGACAGCGTTAGATAGCTTGTTTTAAGACCCTTTTACTGATATCCACATCAATGACATGGACTGAGTAGTGTGGCCTCAGTGGTAGTTTAAAAAATTGCCTTTTTTCGAATTTCAGGCAGCAGCCACGCCCACAAAGGCATACGAATCAAGACATCCTGGAACAAAACCTTCCTAGTTTTTTTTTGTACTTTAATTCCTGAAAGTTTGAACAAAATTAAATGATGGTACGTACAGACGCCACATACATACCAAAGCATTTCGTAGTGGAGACACGAACCAAAACACACTTACCTCTATATCTTTCCAACTAACTAGTAGCCGGAACTTAATATATGAGGTATCGTTTGAAAGGTATTGGC
>NW_023458679.1:100946-101066 GCF_013731165.1 Rhagoletis pomonella
GGCAAAATACGCGCAGTCCAACAAAGGAAAATTTGTCATAGCCACTGACAGCCTATCAACCATTTCGGGAATGCAAAATATTTACAGTAACAACAGTTTACTCGCCGAGATACGCGATAT
>NW_023458679.1:101076-129432 GCF_013731165.1 Rhagoletis pomonella
TTGTGTCAAATCTGCCAGAAAAATTAAATTGATGTGGGTTCCCAGTCGCAAAGGAATACACGGCAACGAGCTTACTGATGCCGCTGCCAGAAACACTAGTATACGCCCCTGCCATATGATTGTCCCTGGCATTGAAAAAGATATTTTCAACAAAATAAAAATGATCAACCAAGAAGTGGAGTCAAATGAGTGGTCGTCTTTCAACCACGCATATAAAGCCATCAACCCATATAAAACAGCATCCGCTTCCCAGCCGACTTAAATCGCAGCGACTGCAGTGTGATAACCCGTATGAGAATTGGCCACATAAAATATCACACTCTCACCTCTTAACCGGAGAAAATAGATCAATATGCCCAAGGTGCGGACTAACCCCAACCGTTACACACCTACTGGATGACTGTAAGTCACTGAACAACATCAGGCGTCAACACTTCAACTCAAAAACACCGTCTTCGCTACTTAAAGATATATTATTATTATTATTATCTTTCTTAAACCTCTTTAATTTGGTACCCATATTGTAATGATTTATTTATTTTATCAATATAATTGGGTTTAAAAATTTTCAAATATGTGGCAACCCCCAAATTTTTTGTGATATCATTGGTTCTGGTATTACACCGAACAATACAAAAAAAAAATTATTCAAATCTGTTCAGCCGTTCTCGAGTTTTGACGACCGTGACATACGAACACAACATTTTTATTAATATAGAAGAAGAAGATAGAAGATTGTGGTCTGGTCACACAATATTTCAAGTTTATAAAAGCGTTGTAATTATTGAAAACAAACAAATAAACATAAGTCGCTAACAATATCATTTTAAATTTCGTTGCTAATTACTTGAACGCCAGTGAAGGTTAACTAGTAAACAAAATAGTCGGACAAGACGTAATTTAAAATGTAAAAAATTTAAATTTTGCGTATACTCTGTAAGATTTCTCCGTCATTTTTTAAGGTAAATTAGCAATTTGTACATTGTTGTAAGCAGCGGAATGTCATATCTTAAAACACTTACATATATATGTACGTGTTTTTCAGCGGATAAACAGAAAAACAGTTAGGAGCCAGTATACCTACATATGCTTCAACCTATGAAAAACGCGCTTTTTTGACCTTAAGCCCAGATTCTGAGGGTGTATTTAAAATTTTGAGTATGCAGATTTTTCTGCTTACTCAAATCGCTATTTCGATACTACTTATATGAGTGAACCGAATGTATCGATACCTACTTATATCGATAACTTTTCATCCTTTTATATGCAACAAAGCGAAAGTAATTTTCAGGCCTCAACTGTGACACACCTTTTGCGACACGTGAGTGGTATATCGACCAATCTCGGCAGCCAGTTTGAAAACGCCCTATCTGAGAAAACTTTTCAAAAGCACCCTATTCCAGAATTTGATTGAAAAACGCCTTATATCAGAAAACTTTTCAAGACCACCATCTTTCAGAATTCGGTACAAAAACGCCCTATCTCAGCTGCCGATTCAAAGCGCCCTATCTCAAATATTTTCAATATATTTTCAGTTGAGGTATCGATATGTTTATTTGGTCATTGGTAACATTAGAAGTAATACGATTACTGAGACAAAAAATTAATCCTTTGAAAGGTTCCCACAAAACGTTACGGCTACAAAGCATTGCTTGAACTTTGTAAAAATATATCCCCACTTTAGATTTTGGCGGTGCCATTGCTTAGATCAATTATTTTTCATAAGAGCGAAGCAATTATTTTGCATAGAAAAAATATGACCGAAAGACATAGCACTTCCTCAAATCGATTCGATACAAGTACTTTTATTTCGATACTTAGTAGGTATCGATAAAACGATTCAAGTAAAAAAGTAGTTGGGATTGAAACAAAAGTATCGAGTACATACTCATGTTTACTTATATCGGAACATCCCTAGCCAGGAATGGTTGTGGAACGAATACTTTTCCGGTTGTTTTTCTGAAATTTTTCATTCTGAATTTCACATATGATTTTTCATAGTTAATTATATTAAGCAATTAATTATATTTTTATAAATACTTTTGAATATGTTCGTCTGCCGGCATACGCACCTGGGACCTCATGAAGGCTCTCTATATTTATTTAAATATTAAAGTTTAATCAAAATTGGAAAATGGAAAGCTTCACAAGCACGAACAATTTAAGGAAATGGGAATACCGCTCAACAATATTCGTATATTTGTCACTGGCATTTGTCATCAAGGGGCAAATCAGATATTTGTTCATTTGCGTCATTTTTATTTGGCTTATCATACGATTTGGCAACCAGGGTTGTTTTTGATTTGCCAAAAAATGGCAAATATTTGGCTTTTCTGGTAAATGACAAATGAAATTTGGCGTTCACATGATTTGTCTATGAATTTGACAAATTTTTAGCCAAATGTACCAATCGTGTGATCCCAGCTTAAGGGTCTTCACCAGTATTGCCAGGACTTCAAAAATAAAAAAGCTAGATCGGCCAAATAAAAAAGCTAAAAAAAGCTAAATGATCCACAAAAAAGGTTAAAAAAGGACAGCCTTTTCAAAATTTAATTGGGCGCGTTCATAAGATGTAGCTGTTGCGTAACCGTTGGCTATTTGTCTTAGAAACGCACAGTTGAGTAGTTCCGCTCAGCTCAACAGTTGGCAACTTTCCGCCATTTTTTCCAGCGGAAAATTTTTACGCTACCTGAACTCAACGTATGGGGCTTAGCCTAAACAGCTGATCGAAAAGCCTTTCGCCGCTTATATTAAATTTAACAGTTGCAAATAAGTTTGGCATTGCAAATAAATTTATTCTTATTTATATTACTGAAGTGATAGAGTAACTAAAATATTTTATAATAATACTACTTTTCTAAATATATGTTTTTAAGATGTTTGCTATATAATTATACACTGTTTAATTCATTATAACATTGAACGATTTTTTCAACACGGTGGCAACTCAGCGTTGAATTGTAAATACTATCGGCGCAACTATCTTTGTTTATTGCAATTTCATATGTTTACACTTATCAGCTGTTCATTTGGCAGCATATTCATCACGCCGTTTCTAAGACGTAATTGTTGGGTTCAACAGTTGCCAACAGTTTCGTAGCAGATGAGCTAAACAGCTACGCCTTATGAACGCGTCCATTAACTCTTATGTACAAAGAGGTGGTACAAATGTACCTCCGAGCAACAAAAAATGTAAATATCTCGACAACCAAAGTACTTACGATCATGAAATTTCATGTAAGCCTTGAGCATACATTTTTGAACACCAAACCGTTTCATAAGACCATTTTAATAATAAAGGGAACTCTTTTTTTAGGCTCTGAAAACCCATAGTCCTTAAAGACAAAGTAGTGGCATATTTGTACCACCAAATATCTTCGTACATTACAATACGATTACAATCGTGAATGTTTCAATTGGAGCGCGCATAGAGAAGAGCAAACCGGGCAAAGGGGATAAGGACCCCCGAATGGCTACGGCATAGCAGCGGCGTCTGAGTACCTTTCTCCCTCTCGATGCAGTTCTTGACGTCATTCCGGTGGGGTACGGAGTTCTAAGAAATAACATGCTTTTCTTGGTTGTATGGGGACACTTGTGAGTCCCTAAAAAAATTGTTAAAGTATAAACAGAACGAGTTCGCTGAATAAATTTCGTTGGACGGAGCGATCCCGCCAGGTGATATTCGGTTAACATTTCGTCAAGTAAACGTAAACCGGAACAATAATTTAGTGCTACTACTTTTGTGGAGGGTTGTCCTTAAAAAAATGCATGTTTGAAAATAAGAAGAGGCTAGAAAAAAGCTACGAAGCTAAATCCTAAATTTCGAAGTTAAACGACAAAGAAATAAACTCGATCTAGCCTCAAAAATTCGAAACTGGCAACACTGGTCCTCACATTTAGTAGTTTTGGTAAATTGCAGGTTGATACTCGATAATTTTATCAACTGCGAACGTCCTTTTCAGTTTTCTTTTGTTAGTATGGTAAACTATGTTTATCAACAGCGGATTCGTAGCTTTTTTCCTTAAAAAAATATATTGTAACAGAAAATTTAAGGAATTTTACTTGCTCATATGAGTTATGCCTTTCGGCAGCGGGCGGATTAAAAAATTGAATAACTATCGAACAGCTGATTGCAGTTTACCAACTACCAGACAAATTATCAAGCTTCATTTACTATAATTCGGTAACCGGTACACCGATAATAAAATAATTTTACACAAACAAAATTACATTGGTGAAAATTACCGAACAGCGAGTACCAAGCCCGGTGTGAAGACCCCTACTTTAAAACTGGATCAAATTCTTCAAAAACTTCAAACCAGCGGAGTTGAACTATTTAAAATCAGTTGTGTTTTAAATTGTAATTTTATATTGTCGTTAACAATTGCAAATCCACTGGGTTAACCTATATGCAATGTGGGTTCCATCTGGTTTTGTAATGTGTGGCCATATTTATTGGGCCGTATGCATAAAACCTAAGAAAATGCTTTTTCTTAAAATTTCAGACCTTTTACTCAATTTGTTCAAAGTACTAATTGTATGTAATTCCTTTGTATTTTTATTTTGTTAAAAAATACAGTAAACAAAAATTTTACTATTTTTTGGCCGAAATTACG
Organism: Rhagoletis pomonella; assembly: GCF_013731165.1. Classification (NCBI taxonomy): domain Eukaryota; kingdom Metazoa; phylum Arthropoda; class Insecta; order Diptera; family Tephritidae; genus Rhagoletis; species Rhagoletis pomonella. Next base: position 105,693 of record NW_023458679.1, read on the forward strand.
ATTTTTTTAGGGTAAAGTGACGAGTCTCCAGCGAAAGCTTTCAGCAACGCTGGCAGCAGACCAACAGATTTGACAGGCAAACGGATTGTTTGGTCTGAAAAAAGTTTATGAGATAGAAATTGCATCAACTAAGTATTTCGAGTAAAAGGCTGTATGTACACATGCAGATATGTACATACATACATAGTGTTACGATTATCCTTGAAACCTTGAGGGATTTCCCAAATATCCTACGGCTCGTATCGCTGGATTGTTAAATAAATGCTACCGATGACCAAATTGTAGTACAATTAACTTTATTGTACAACAAACAATTTACAATACTTGCTAATACAGTAAAAACACTTTACAATACTTGTTAAAGCAATAACAACGCTTTACTAAACTTGTTAACACAATTAAACTTATAGCTTGCTTATTCGCAACTCACTTCTCTGCTCACTTTACTTGTAGCTTGCTGACTTGTATCTAACTCACTTCGCTGTGGCGGCGCCCTTATATACCTGCGCTCGTACTTATGGCAACTCTAGAACGTTCTGAAGTTTATCGCTCATGCTCTTTCTCTCGCTGTTCGCAGTGTTCATCCAACTTGACGTTTCTCTTTGTGGAACATTCTACGTCATTCCTCGAACATTCTGCCTATTTCTCGTTGTTCGCTTCGCGTTGCCGCAGTACTCGTCACACTGCCCTCCACCTAAGTCTGATCGTCCCGATCAGACACCCTTTCTGTTCCAAACGCTCACTGCCGAAGATTACCCTTGCAGAAGTTTTACCCGTTGTTTCATGCACTGCTGACCGGTATCCCATCAGGAACAGGGGTATGCGGGCATCCCAATCTTTCTGAGTTTTGTCCACGACCTTCCGCAAATGCTCTTCCCGGGTTCGGTTGAACCGTTCCACCATGCCATCTGATTGCGGATGAAGAGCCGTTGTTCGAGTTTTCCGGATACCCAGTATCTGGCACATCTCTTGGAACACCGCCGATTCAAAATTTCTTCCCTGGTCAGAGTGCAGCTGTATAGGTACCTCGCAACCCAATTGAAGGTGAACACCTCCGCTACCGTTTTAGCTTCCTGGTTTGGAATCGGGTACACCTCTGGCCATTTGCTAAAGTAGTCCATAACCACAAGGACGTATTTGTTTCCCTGTGCGCTCATAGGAAATGGACCGGCTACATCCATGGCAATCCGCTCGAAAGGTGCACCTGAGTTATATTGCTTTATCTGGCCATGACTTCTGGATTTCGGCCCTTTAGCTGCAATACACTCCGCGCAGTTAGCAATCCACTCTGCCACCGATTGCCGACAACCAACCCAATAGAACATCTGCTTAACCTTCTCCAGCGTCTTCGTGATTCCCAGGTGCCCTCCACTAGGACCATTGTGGAATTCCTTGAGTATACCCGGAATTCTTACCCTTGGAACTAATCAGGTTGCGGGAGCACTAGCCATCTTCGCTTTCCCATACCCTATGCAAACAGCCAGATATTAATTTTAAGCTGTTCCATTGTGCCCAGTACGCCTTTGCGATGGGGCTTTCCGCTGCCATTTGCTCATTAGTTGGCTTTCTGTCCACCTCCAGTCCATGCATCAAAAGCTCCAGATCTGGATCTTCCTGCTGACACTTTCGTAGCTGTTCTTCCTTCCACTCTTCCGCTGGTGTTATTGTCGTTAGACGGACGTCTATAATGTCCTCTTTTCCCTCAGCTTTTGAGCAGTGTTTACATTCCAGGCTACATGGTCGGCGGGACATGGCATCAGCATTACCGTGGACACTTCCCTTGCGGTGCTCAATAGCAAAGTCATAACTTTGCAGTCTCTCAATCCACCGAGCTAGCTGTCCTTCTGGATTCTTAAACTGTAGTAGCCACTTCAGCGCTGCATGGTCCGTTCGAACTCGGAAACGTTGCCCATAGAGGTACTTGTGGAAATGTTTGGCGCACTCCACCAACGCTAGTAGTTCTCTCCGAGTTACGCAGTAGTTCCTTTCTGGTTTTCCAATCGATCGGCTATAGTAGGCAACCACCTTCTCCTGCCCATAAATTACATGCGACAGTACGCCTCCTATGGCATAACCACTAGCATCCGTATCCAAAATAAACGTTGCACCTGGAACGGGATACGCTGGCATAGGTGCAGTACATAGTCGTTCCTTCAGAGTCTGGAAAGCCTCCTCGTGCTCCTTGTTCCACTCGAAGGCTCTATATTTCCTAGTGAGCTCGTGGAGGCTATTAGCAACGCTGGCGAAATTCGGAAAAAATCGGCGGCAGTACGTGCATAGCCCAAGAAAAATTTGTAGCTCGTGCAGGTTACTAGGTCTTGGCCAATCCTTTACTGCTTATATCTTTTCCTTCGCAGTACAGACGCCCTCCGTTGTCGTCTTGTGCCCTAAGTAGTTCACCTCCTGCCTGAACACTTTTTAGGACTTAGCTTCAGACCAGCACCAGCTATCCTCTGGAAAACTTCTTCCAAATTGTTCAGGTGTTCCTTAAAGCTTTTACCCAATACGATAATGTCGTCTAGATACACCAAACATGTTTTCCAATGCAGTCCTTTGAGCACATGGTCCATAAGTCGTTCAAAAGTGGCAGGAGCGTTGCATAATCGAAAGGGCATCACCGTCAATTGCCACAGACCGTCTCCAACGCTGAAAGCTGTCTTCTCCTTATCCTCGTCACTTACCTCCACTTGCCAATAACCACTCTTAAGGTCGAGTGTTGAGAACCACTTTGTTCCAGTCAACGAGTCCAGAGTGTTATCGATCCTGGGAAGAGGATAGCTCTCCTTTTTCGTCACATCGTTTAGTTTCCGGTAGTCTACGCAGAACCGCATTTGACCATCCTTCTTCTTCACAAGTACTACCGGCGAACTCCATGGACTCGCTGATGCTTCAATCACACCACTCTCGCTCATTTCTTTTATTATTTGGCTAACAGTTTCACATTTGGCAAGTGGAACACTCCGAGGAGCTGACGGATTGGCCTTGCATCGCCAGTATCAATGCGATGTTTCACAACGTTAGTCCTGCCTGGTTTGTCGCCATCCTTGTCGAATATGTTGGAGTATCTTCGGAGAAGTTCCTTAGCCTTGTGCTGGTATTTTTCTTCCAACCCTTCCGTCCATGCATTAATGTCTTCCGCAATGTCATTCTCGCCAATGGAATCGCTTTCAGGTAACTTTTCGCAGTTGAAGATTGCCTCTACCTCTCGATATTGCCGCAGTACAGTTCCTCTTCGGAGTTTGACTGGTGATTTGAACTCATTGAGCACTCGAACTGGGATGCGTCCATCATTTTTGCGTCTTAGCCAGGGTTTTACCAATAAGTACGTCCGGTGTAGAATTTTGTGTTGCTTCAACAACCCACAATTTATTTGTTCCACTATCTCCATCAATCTTTACCCACACAACTGCTTCCGACTTCGGTGGAATCTGCTCGCTTTGCTGCTGTACGGACCATCATACCCAAACCGAAAGGGAACTTCCATGTTGTTATACGTCATAATCCTGTTCTTCATGTTGATCTGCGTACCTTGATCAAGCAAGAAGTCTAATCCAATGATGACTTCATCCATAATCGCCGCGACTATGAACTTGTGTAACACCGTCACATTCCCTATTGCGACTTTGCATGTTACCTCTCCTTCAACTTGGGTGTCCTCACCAGTTGCTGTCCTCAACCTTGCTCCAGGTAATGGCCTTACCTCTTTAGTGACCAAATCAGATCGAATGATGGAATGTGATGCGCCCGTATCCACAGTTAGTACTCGCTCATGTCCGTCCACAAATCCACCAACAGTAACGTTGCTCGCTTTTCAATAGCGGGCGCCAGCGCGCGCCCCTTGCTGCTGGCTCGTTTAAGTTTAACGACTGATTGGAGTTGGAGTTCGTCTTTCTCCAGCCCTGCGTTTGCGTCCTGCTGAATTGTTGAGCGCACTGGAACTTGCGCTGCAATCGCGGGCGAAGTGGCCTGGCTTTCCACGTTTAAAACATTTGCCAGAGCCATGCTTTTTCTCGACCAGCAGTTGGATAATCTTCTTCAGCATTTCATTTGTCTCGTCCAGTGTTTCCACTTCCACGCGATGTGCTTTGTACGTTGGTCTACTTAGGAGCGCCGCCGTTTCACGCGTCTAAGCATACGAGACAGTTTCAGCAAATGTTGGCTTTGGATTCGCGTACGTCTCTCGCTTGGTGTACACGTCCCGCATCCCGTTGATGAACCTCTGGATTTTTACTCTTTCGAGGTGCTCACCAGATGCATCTCCAATTTCCGAATGAGCCAACCTTTCAACCTCGGGGAGGCGAACTCCTGTAGAGTCTCGTTGGATTTCTGGCAGCGATTCTCCAGCTCCATCTGGTAGATCTGTCGGCTGTGCTCGCTACCATAGCGTCTTTCCACGGCCCCCATAAATACATCATAATTGTTCCTTTCACAGTCGGGAATAGTCTGCAAGATTTCCGCTGCAGGTCCTTTTAATGCCACGAACAGAGCAGCGGATTTATCCTCCATACTCCAATGATTTGCTGTAGCTGTCTTCTCGAACTGGAGCTTAAAGACCTGGAAAGGAATCGTGCCATCAAAGGATGGAGTTTTTACCTTGGGAGCGTTCGTCGAAGCGGCTGGACGATTTAACTGCAAGTCTCGGAGTCGACTTTCAAACTCGCCCATCTTAGCCTCGACTTTGTCTTGCCTCTCTTCGACGTTTTCCTGTATTTGACAATGTTTGTGCTTCCAGTTAGGATGACATCTGTGCTGATACCGCTGCTGATATACGTGTCTCCAGCGCTTGTATCTGCGATGAAACATCTGACGGCAACTGCGACCTTTGTTCTTCAAGCTGTGTTTGCACCTGTGACGACAGCTGTGATGACATCTGTGACATGGCAGCCAATATCGTGGTCGTGTCCATAGCTGTTGATGAACTTGGAGACTTTTGCTGTTCTTGAACCTTCCCGAATGTCTGCTGCACATCCTTCGACGAACAAGCGGCCTCATCCTTCTGTTCATCGTTTGCGGATGCTTCGTCGAGTTTACCCTGGAAGTCGTATTTGTCCACGTCGCTGCCTTCTGCTTCCATAGCCTCTCGCAACCGGGATATCAATTCCACGTTTCTTCCGGAGGTGGCCAAATTACGCTTTTCCAACTCCTGTTGGAGTTCTTCAATCTTTAAGTCCTGAATTTTTGCCATTTTCAAAAGTATATCCTTCGGGATTTATTTAACAATCCCACTTCTGACACCAATTGTTACGATTATCCTTGAAACCTTGAGGGATTTCCCAAATATCCTACAGCTCGTATCGCTGTATTGTTAAATAAATGCTAACGATGACCAAATTGTAGTACAATTAACTTTATTGTACAACAAACAATTTACAATACTTGCGAATACAGTAAAAACACTTTACAATACTTGTTAAAGCAATAACAACGCTTTAACACAATTAAACTTATAGCTTGCTTATCGCAACTCACTTCTCTGCTCACTTTACTTGTAGCTTGCTGACTTGTATCTAACTCACTTCGCTGTGGCGGCGCCCTTATATACCTGCGCTCATACTTATGGCAACTCTAGAACGTTCTGAAGTTTATCGCTCATGCTCTTTCTCTCGCTGTCGGCAGTGTTCATCCAACTTGACGTTTCTCTTTGTGGAACATTCTACGTCATTACTCGAACATTCTGCCTATTTCTCGTTGTTCGCTTCGCATTGCCGCAGTATTCGTCACAATATGTACACATATGTATGAATTTATGTATGTATAGAAGAATAATAATAACAATAAATTGGCGCTTACACATATGTTAGTGTTTGGTCGAGCTTCTCCTCCGATGTGTGGCATGCGCCTTGATGTTTTACCACAAGGTGGGGGACCTACAGTTTTACGCCGACTCAGAACAGCGATTGTATTTTTATGAGAAGCTGTTTTTCATGGCAGAAATACACTCGGAGGTTGGCCATTGCCTGCCGAGGGGCGACCGCTGTTAAGCACAAACCTTTTTTCTAAATTTTTTGCGATGATGCTTTGACCAGGGCTTGAACCCAGGCGCTGCGTAGCGGAAGCGCGCACTGCTTACCACTACACCATAGCGACCGCATGCACAGAAGAATACATGGGTTAAGATACACGTTAAAAGTATGCTTTCTACAGTGAATCTTGGCAGATAATGCTTTGGCCCCTAAATTAACACATCAACGACAGATAAATTAATATTTCTTATCAATAATTGCATGAAAAATTATATTTCTTGCCCTCATTTGAATTAAAGGAAAAAATATTTCACGTAATTTTGTTTATTTGCTACAGCTGACGACCGACGCATGCAATCTTTCTGCTTTGTGTTGGCGTTAGCATTGTCAAATGTTGGTTATGTGGACGGTTCCATTGAAATTCAATGCCAATGCAACGCCAAAGTTTTATGTGCAATGGCCTCTATTCTTTGTTTACGCAAATTTTCCCATATCTACTAGCGTTGCCAAATGTCCCGTATTTGCCGGGACGTCCTGTAGGTATTTTGGATTAAATTTGAAATGTTCCGCTCTTTCTTCAATATTGCGCATCCACAGCAGCTTACTATCCAAGACCACTCCCAAATACTTTGTGTGGTCTTTAATTGACAGCTCGATGCTAAATACCTAGCCTCGGGGGTCTCCACACTGGGACTTTATATATTTTTGTGACTACACCACTGACCCATACAAATTGACAAAAAAGCTTCGTTGTGCTGGTGAAGCATGTAAAACTATAGGACGAGTAGCCTGTACAAAATGTGATGTGGGCTTATGGTTGAAATGTTTTGCTACTTTTACAATGTTTCTATTATTTGATATTTTAACCAAATACTGTCCTCTAACAATGCATCTGGAATACGCCCGTGTTGCCATATGGCAACGAAGAAATATTGTATTAAGTAATCTATGTATATAGATAAATTTTATTTGTTGATTTAACCCAAATTGTATCAGATTATTTTTTTAGCTTTTTTTGGTTTCACCTATATACAGTAGAGTGCTCCAAAATAATAAAGTCGGAATTTTAATGCCGCCACCCCCTAGGATTGTTCTGAACCGAAAATAAATATACTCCAATTTTTTTATTTTGAAATAAAAAAAGATTTAGGGAGTGCTCAAAGATTTCCATGTATTTTATATGGAGAAAAAACAAATTTTCGTTAAAATGGTACAAAACTCTTGAAAATCAATATTTTTTAATTGTAAAACTGTGGTTCTCTTCAGGAGACTTCAAATATTAATATCCACTTGTTTATTGAACCATTTTTTATGATTAAAGATTTTTTATTGGTCCCACCATTGCATTTTCTAGGACCTATAAAATATAGTTACCATGGAAAAATTCTTAAAGGAACAATTGCGTATTATTACCGGGAATCTCCTGAAGATAAGCAAAGTTTTCCGATCGAAAAATATTGATTTTCAAGAATTCTACTCTATTTCTACGAAAAGTTGTTTTTCCCCCGTATAGAATACATTGAAAACTTTGAGTGCTTTGAGCACTCCCAATTTTTTTTTTTCAAAATAAAAGATAGGGGTATATTTTTTTTTGGCATAGAACAATCCTAGGGGCTGGCGGCATTAAAAATGTGACCTTATTTTTTTTACATACATTTTTGGACCACTTTAATATACAGGATATAAGTAGCGTTAAAGTAAAGGAAAAAATATGACTAAAACTTTGGGAGTAGTATAGTTCTTCCGATATCGGCCGTTGCCGTGCTAGGTATTTGGCATCAAGCTGTCAATTAAAGACCACACAAAGTATTTGGGAGTAGTCTTGGATAGTAAGCCGCTATGGATGCGCAATATTGAAGAAGAGAGAAGAAGGCCAGTAACGCCCTTTATGCATGTAAAAGAATGCTGGGAGTCACTTGGGGTTTGTCACCTGCTCTGATGCACTTGTGGTCAACCCAATATTGCTCTATGGTCCTTTGGTGTGCTGGTATGCCGCAAAAAGTTCTTATGCCTCGGGCCAATATAGAAACTTTAGCGCCTAGCGGCACTGTGCATAGCGAGATCGCTGAGGTCCACTTCGACGGCTGGTCTTTAAAAAACCTCGCTGCGAAATCCGCACGTAGATTGGCGGTCATAGGGAAATTAAATTTTACAACCTTTGGGCACCGCTTAATTGGGGCGGGCAGCACAAGCAGCACAGACTTCATGGCACCTAACTTAAAGTGGAAACGAACTTTTTGCACAACGATTAAGGAGAAGGGATGGCACAAGGGTGTGAAACCTAGCCTTAGATCCCTAAAGATTTTCACGGATGGCTCTAAAATGGTTACGGGAGTGGGTGCCGGGATTTACTGCCGGGAATTGAACATCAGGCGGACAATAAGGCTACCTGGCCTTTGCCTTGGTTGCAGAGGTTTTCCCAATGAGGATAACTCCGGGCTAGCCTTCACCGAAACGACAATCAATTCAAAATTAACCATTTTCCAGGCGGTAATTAAGGCAGTTTCCTCATATAGTATATCATCCTCGCTGCCGGGAAGTCATTGACAAGGTAGACGCTGACAAAAGGCTACATACCTTTTGGGTGCCCGGTCACAAGGGGATCTAAGGTAATGCAATAGCTGATGGGAATGCGAACAACGCCACCAGTCTTCCCTGGAACAGACAAACCACATTTGTATACCACTTCAACACTTGCACAATGAAATATGGTTAGGCAGTTCGGGGCTAGATGGAATGAGTTAACCACCTGCAAAACTGCAAACATACATACAAACGATTTTTGTTTACACCGTCTCATACATGATGGTATTTTGCGTTGCCGTATGGCAACACGGGGTCAATTTAGGCTAGCGAACATATCAAAATTTCGTAAAAAGAGGAACAGTTCACATTACTGCCCGTGTTGCCATATGGTAACGGACTTAAAAAACACTTAAATTATACAGCATGCACGATTGTTTTTTATTGTTACTTGTTACCAATAGAGTCGCTAATGTTTTAACTAATATTTTATCACGGTCATAGTTTGTAAATAAAAAAACGCTTTACATAAATTCATGGTTACTTCTTCATATATGGCATTTTGATGGTTATCTGCCACATCTAATTTTGTTTAAAGAACACACTTGCATTACACTCGATAGACACCAAGGATCTGACGGAAGCGTAAAACTTAACCCATAAAGTACACTACGGTCTTGCGACTATCATTTGCTGACCAAAAGTAGAGAAGTAGTTGGTTTGGATCTTAGTGTTTGGAGGTTTTAGAGGTCGCTGATTTCGAACATAATGTCAGATTTTCGAATTTCAAAATGGCGGATCCAACGTGGCGACCAAATTTTATACTTCCTTCCCTATCACCAAAAACTTGTACATAAGCGGGGCTTTCAAGATCGCTGATTTCGAATCTGATGTAAGATTTTTGCAATTTAAAGTGGCGGATCCAATATGGCTAAAAAATTTTATAACTTTCCTCTATTCAGCTGATTTCGAATCTGATAGCAGATTTTTTACGCATGATAGAAGTGAAACTTCTGAACGCACATGATAGAAGTGAAACTTCTGAAAAAGGTGTGAGTACCAGGTACCTACTAACAAAATTGGATGTGTAAACATTTCTTTACGGTTTGGCAATGCATTAGGCGATTGAGTTACATACATAGGTTTGGTTAGAAATCAAACAATAATTTCATTTCATCTTATTAATTTTCTAATATACATATAATTTATTTATTCATTTTCCGGTAACACCACCTTATATGAATTCGCGCTTCTAGCATCCATAGGACCGGTTTGTAATGGAAGTAATTGTATGTTTAACAAATAAATGAAAATGTTTATGATGCAATCAATAGATCCTTACGAATTCGCCATTACCAAGGCACTAAGCAACGTACGCACTTTTGTTTGCCAAATGCATTTGTTTAAGTTGAAAGAAGGCAAATTCTTTTGCCCGGCATTTATTCTTACTCGCTTTCTATCTTCAAGGCGAATTCATATATTCTTATCACGAATTCATATATTCATGTGGTAGCAAGAGTATAAAAACATAAAATTACCTTATAAATTAAAAGCATAAGTATCACATGTATGCGTAGTCCAATTCACGAAATCATTTGATCGATCTGAGTAAAAACTAAGTACATAAACTATTTCGCGTTAACTGAAATCATGAAGTGGGGTTCATTTATTCAGTTTCTACTCAGACACATGAAATGATTTCATAAAGTGGCCTACGCATAATGGTAGTAAATGACAGAATGAATTACAACAAAAACATCCTTTTGACATAATGCAAGCCGAAAACGTGGATTCAAATCAATCCGCAATCAAGTTGGTCGTTTTGGCCACAAACATTTTTTCTAGTACAGTAATATTTATTTATTTATTTAATTTAATTTAATGGTAATTAGTACATTAAGATATAATCTTTTCTTGCACAACGATGTAAATATAAGCAATTAAATACCTTAACAATAAAAAATACACAGATAAAATATTTAATAATTTAAAGCATTAAGTAATTATAAAACATTAAGAAATTATAAGAAAAAAAGAAAGATAAACATGAATAAACATAATTTAGATTGCGAGAGTCGATAACCATGTTTTCAAGAAATTTTAATTAGAGAAATACTGAAGTATAAGTTTCTTGAAGCTGCCTCTAGACAATAACCTCCTTAGCGACTGAGGAAGGGAGTTCCAAAGTCTAACAGCGTTAACGAAAAACAGTCGGGATGAGCATAAGTAATTGAACTTGGGCACAATTAGAGTTAAAGAGCGAGAGCATTTAGTAAATATGAGTTTTTCATATAGGTATTCCGGTTTCGCAAGAGTAATTAGTTTAAAAATAAAGATGCAGTTCCTGGCATTTAAGAAATTTTGTATGTCGCAGCCAAGTATCGAGTTTCTCAACAAGGAAATATGGTCAACTTCTTCAGACCGTATATGTATCTCGTGGCATAATTAAAAGCTACGTCCAACTTGTGCTTAGAGTGAGAATCTAGTTTGCTATAAACTATCTCAGAATACGTAATAAGTGGAACTATTAAACTCTGAACCAACTTTTTCTTAGTGGCTAAAGGAACATATTGCGAAGTAATTCTAAGATATCGAAGAGTATAATATATTTTGCTCACAGTTTTGTTAACATGATCCTCACAAGTTAGCTTAGAGTTAATGACAAACCCAAGATTTGTAACTTTGTCAACTACTTTAAGTGGGCTAGTACCAATATGCAAAAGCGGAATCACGGAATGCTCAACTTTTTCCTTAAATATGGGTAGTACATATGACTTCTGCGCATTAAGATGAAGTAGGTTTTCCTTCGACCACTCAAAGATGGAGTGCAAATCCTCATTAAGCCTATAACTAAGGTCTTCGACCAACCCTATTCTGTTGGAGAGATACAGTTGTACGTCATCTGCATACGCATGTACATTGGCATTTGAGCATCTCGTAAATACATCGTTGATAAACATACTAAATAGTAAAGGGCCAAGAATAGAGCCTTGTGGCACGCCTGAAGAGATGGGGGCGAGCTCAGAGAGCTTATTACCAGACCTAACTTTTTGGAATCGATTACTTAAGTAATCTTTAAGCAGCCTTACTGCGCTTTCACTAAAACCAAAATAGTTAGATAACTTATTGCACAACAATGTGTGGTTAACTGAATCGAAGGCCTTGGAAAAATCGCAAGCAGTCTCATTGTAAAATCTCATTTTTACAATTTCATAGTTTCGGCTTACATTTATAAGATTCAACGAAAGCACGTACCTGTTACGGCTAAGTTATCCATTTTCGGTTATTTAGTGTACAAAATAAACGCAAATTAAATGAGTTTGTACAACATGGCCATTAATATAGCGATAAGTTGTGCAACTTACCAGAAAATCAAAATTGTTTGATCTTTCATACAACCAAGACATAAATTCATTCAACAGGCCACAAACGGTGCAATCTACAGCAAAACAACACCAAGTTGAACCAACGGTAGCTACGTTTATGGCTTTCTTTAAGAAACATCGGGCGAAAATATTAACTGCTCCTGTAACACTACCTTATATAAGTTGGCCTTGCTATCATCCTCACATATGTTCATCAGAGTATACCAATGAAGGAGATAGCGAGAGCACGAAACTACTCTAGAAAAGGGGGGGTAAAATAACACAAACGCCAATAACGCAAATTTGTGTTATTTCCCAATTGAATGTGAAATAACACAAATTTGCTTTATTTCATTTCTCGTTGAGCAATAAGACCAACCTTTATACTTAACAATTTTCCAAAAGCTGCTATTTAATCGCTGGTTTTGTATTGAAAATGTTTCACATGCAAATAGATTTTAACAATTTAGAATTTTTGTGAGAATAAATGTAAAATATTTGACATTTTCAAGAACAAATAATTTGAAAAAAATCAAATCAGCTGCTATACTGATATTACCTGTTTAATGTGCCTTGGTTTAATTGTATTTTTGGAATAAACAAAGTTCTTTTTCCTTCTGTCAGTAAACTGTTTTTTTTTTTACAAATAGTATAAATAAGCAATAGGAAATAAGGCAAAATTTGTTTTATTTCCAACCTTTGTACATACACAAAAATATGTACATACCTACAAATATATATACAACCATTCAAACATATGTACATACATGAAATCATTGCTGTCCATAAGTACATCCATATGCCCATCAATACATCAACGAAGGCCGTTGCTTCATCATAAATATAGCCATACAAGCATATGTACTTATGTATGAATGGATGTAGTTACGCGAAGCACGCTTGCATCATTTATACATATATTTCTTGGTAGCGGCAGAGCTGAAATGCGCAATGAGTTCGTTCATACATACATATATATTTATACATATATATATGTATACATACATACGTGCATTCAAACATACATATATACATATGTAGGTACTCGTCATTCTTCTCACTCATGTAACGTTTTCAGTTTTAAAAATTTCACAGAAGATTCACTTTAAAAATTTGTTTAGTTTTTGTTATATATTTTTTCCAAACACAGCTTCTTCAAATAAAAGTTTGTTCCTTTAGATGCTATAAGCTTATATTTGTATTTTTTTAAAAGGACACTATCACAACAAGTATATTACTAATATTAGGCACTTGCGTACCATTCTTGTTATTTCCTCTATGTATTTGTGATATTCTTCGGATGTTTTCCGCCTAATATTTCGCCGCAAAATGTTTAAAACAGCAGTTTTTTGCATCTTTGTTGACTGCTGCCTTTCAAACATCGAAAAGCACTGCAAAACACACGTGAACCTTTTCTAATAAAAAAGCCCATTATTAAACAAGTAAGAAAGTCTAAGTTCGGGCGGAGCCGAACATTAAATACCCGGCGCAAGTATTTAATACATGACTTTCACCATTCCGAAAGCAACCGCCACATGGTAAGCCGGGGCGCATCAGTTTTGAGTTAATTAGAGTCCTTAAATTTCGAAATTTTGAAGTTTCAAGCAGTTCTGAAATATACCGTTATGTGAAAAGCGGCCGTACTTTTAGTCCGATTTCAATAATTTTCAACGTTTTGCTTTTATGTGGCATGCACAATAACCATACCGAGTTTGGTACAAATTGGTGGAACGGTTACCGAGATACATATATGTGATCATAAGTGGGCGGTGCCACGCCCAATTTGCAAAATTTTATCATAAACGTATTTCTTGGTTAAGAATTGTTGCAAGCATAAATTTTGAATAGATTAGCTTCAATATTTACTGATTTATCGAATATTTTGTATTTTTCTAAATTACCGTTATATGGGATGTGGGCGTGGCCATTTGGTATGGTGTACCAAGGCCAACAACTGTGCCAAGTTTGCAAGAAATTGGTTCAGCGGTTACCAAGATATACACATGTAACCATAAGTGGGCGTGGCTACGCCCATTTTCCAAAAATTTACAATATTCTTATTTTTCGTCTAAAACTTATTGTAAATATCAATTTTGAGCGAATAATCTCCAGTAGTTACTAAAATATCGCAGTTTTCGTATTTCTGAAAATTACCGTTATATGGGAAGTTGGCGTGGTTACGGTCCGATTTCGCCCATTTTCAATACCAATCTACCTTGGATAAATGGAAACCCACATACCAAATTTCGTTGAGATATCTCAATTTTTGTTCGAGTTATCGTGTACACGGACGGACGGACAGACAGACATGGCTTAATCGACTTCTCTATTCATTCTGAGCATTTATGTATACATTTGTCTATATCTATCTCGATTCGTTTTGGCTGTTACAAACAACCGTTATGTGAACAAAATTAATATACCCTTGTGCACAAGTGCCCTCGGGTCTAAAAAATGCAAACAAGTGCAAGATGATTCTCAGCGCACAAACTCTAATTTGAACATTTTTATTTCCCACAAACCTTGAAGACCGCCAAATGAAACCAATTTTTTATAGCTCTACTTATAGTGGAATATTATTACCCAAATTAGAGTCCATTTTGAAAATGAGTTTTATTTTAATTAGCAATCTATATGTTAGTATTCTTTTTGGTTAATTACACAAATATTCATTTCATTTCTCTTTTTATACCCGAGCGAACTTGTGCACAAGGGTATATTAACTTCGTTCACATAAAGGTTGTTTGTAACAGCCAAAGCGGATCGAGATAGATATAGACAAATGTATACATAAATGTTCAGAATGAATAGAGAAGTCGATTAAACCATGTCTGTCTGTCCGTCCGTCTGTCCGTCTGTCCGTCCGTCCGTGTACACGATAACTCGAGCAAAAATTGAGATATCTCAACGAAATTTAGTATGTTGGTTTCGATTTAGCCAAGGTAGGTTGGTTTTGAAAATGGGCGAAATCTGACTGTAACTACGCCCACTTCCCATATAACGTAATTTTCAGAAATACGAAAACTGTGATATTTTAGTAACTACTGAAGATTATTCACTCAAAATTTATATTTACAATACATTTTAGACGAAAAATAAGAATCTCATAAATTTTTGGAAAATGGGTGTAGCCATGCCCACTTATGGTTACATGTGTATATCTTGGTAACCGCTGCACCAATTTCTTCCAAACTTAGCACTGTAATAGTCAACGACACTGACCTAGCACAAGCGGTAAATAAAAGGTGCAATCCCGTATTCCTCGGACTCGGACTAGTAAAACTGTCAAAAAATAAAAATTCGCTCAGAGCGAGAGAGTAACATTGAAAAGTACGGGATCGCTTTCTAGTAAAAAATGGTAACTTCTGTCAACTTATTGCTTATTTTGTATGTAAACACACTCAGCTCACACATGCAAATAACCAAAAGTGCTGTCAAATTCATTAGAATCCACTTTAACAAGTAATTAAATACTTTTAAACATGGACTAGCAGAGTGCACTTTTCTTTTGTTTACAATTTGGTTGCCAAACACACTACAGCTGATCGTTTGACACATTTACCAGAATTTACCAGCAAAAAATTCTCGGACTAAAACTGGTAACTTCTGACAGAGAGTGAACCGTATGTACTCTCTTTTTTGTCCTCTCAATAGTCAGAGAACCGAGTACGGGATCGATTTCCAGTAAAATCTGACTGATTCTGACTATTTCTGACTAGTCCGGACTCGTACGGGATCGCAACTAAAAGAGCACTTCGTGTGCTGGTTGACGATTCTACTTAGACTGAGTCTTTATTAACTTAGCAAGTACAGTAAAACCCGCTTCAGTACCTCACGAAAAATGTCAGGTTTTTGAGGCACTTAGGCGGGTTGGGTTCTTAAAAGAACCCGCTTAAGTACCTCGATGCGGGTACTTAAGCGAACATAATTTTTGATGTAGTTACATCTTCTTGTTAACTTACATAAATACTTGAATAACATTTAACGAAGTATACATAGTTTAAAGCCAAAATCGTAGCATTATTTAAACACATAAACCAGTAAAGAATAACTTTTTAAAAAAAATATTTGGTGCAATGGTCTGTCATTTTCACAAGAATTAAAATGTTTAAAAAGTCAAGGCTGGACATATCACTTTGTACCAAATTCAAATGATATTGTTTGCCACTTATGTTTATTTATTAATTTTTAAGGGTTTTCAATAAATTAAAATGCAGTTCATTCCCTAACAAATACCATATAAACCTAAGCTTAAGATTTTGTAGAACACTTAAAAAAAATGCATCACAATTTCAAACTTTTTTCTCAGTGTTTTTTGAGTATACAGTTCCATTCAATTTTAGTGCAATATTGTGCAAGTTTCAAGTAGCTAAAAGTTACCGTTGATTTTTTAGAATTTTTTTTTATCGAATTTGAAAATACGTAAATATTTTAGGGAATTTTTAAAGAGCACTTAAAAGGGGAAAATTATAAGTAAAATTATAAATGGGGCACGAAAAATTAAGGTACTTAGGCGGGTTTGTTAAATAAGCGGGGAGGTACTTAAGAGAGGGATTTTCTTCTGATTATATTAAAAAATTCCCGGTGTCCAAAAATGTTGGTTACTTAAGCGGGTTTCACTGTATTTACAAAGTGGTTGAGTAGAGTAAGATTAGGTACATAAAAGGATTAGCGGTACATTATAAGTATGTAATGCTTATGAGATAAAGGTGTCTACAGACTATGAATACCTTAGTACATTCTAATTTATATTGGGCGCCAATACACCACCCTTCCAAAGGAAAGAATACTGCATCATGTTGATCAGGCTCGTTACAATCATCGTCGCTCCGTCTGGACTGCAAACTAATTGAACGAACTGAACGAATAAATTTTTAAAACGGTGAGTTATTATCTTTACCTTTTTTTATTTGTTCCCTTTTATAAATTTGTAAGTTTCAGAAAAAATAAGGATATTTATGTAATTCAAAATATGTGTTTAGTGATACTATATGTATGTACAAATGTTAGATTAAGCTTAATGTTAATATCATATACATTCATATACATATGTACATATGTGTACGTATGCAGCATTAAACTACTTACTGCTAGGATTGTATACAGTTTGATAAAATTTTTGTCTCGATGAAGCTTGTTCTAATTTTAGTTCAGTTTTCTTGATCTATTTTTGTGTATTGTTTTCAGTTTGTTTTTAGTTTCATCTATAATTGAACTTTTTGAACTGGAAATAGACCTTAATAAATGCTGTTGTGTTTTTCGTACGGCTGTTTTTCGACTAGAGCCATATCATCTGCTTCCAAATTCAACGGGCGTGCGGCCTTATCATATAGTAACTTGTTTCGAGCTTTATGTTTACTTATCAAACCTTTTACAAGAATATGCGATTATTGTAACCTATAATTTATTTCTTTGGCATAGTTATCGATGTTTTAAATAGGATCGCTTCTCGCAGTTTGTACTTCTTGCGGTAATGTTGCGTTTTTGGCGTTAACATATTATCAAAAGCTGAATTAACAGTTACGTTGTGATGAAATGTAAAGTATTTTAAGTATGTATACCAATCAGAAAATGTTTCATTTAAGTATGCGCGAAAGATACTCATTGAAGACTCTATGGTTACGTTCTATAGTACCGATTGTTTCATGGCGGTAAGCCGATACTTAGTTAAATCACATATAAAGGTAACTGCGAATTTGTTACCGATGTAAGATGTGGGTAACGGGCCTATTGTATCTACTACAACTACATCGAAAGGCTTGATTGGTGTTGGAGTAATAATTAATTTTTCCTTATTTTTTGGTTTAACTTTATTGCGTGTGCAATCCTCGCAAAGCTTCAAAAATTTAGAAACATCTCTTGTCATGTTTTTCCAATAATACTTGGTTCTTAATTTCGCATATAATTTTTTTGGTCCGCAATGTCCGCCTGATAATGGGTCGGTATGGTAAATGGTCATTAACCGTTGTTTTTTGTCTTTATCGGTCACTGTCTCTTCCGGGTCTGTTAATATTATTTCTAATGATTTAAGTATGTATGTACTGGCTTTCAGCTCTGACAAAGAAATGTAGTTAAAAAGTATATCGCCTTTTGGCCATTTATTTTTCTAATATGCTGATTGTCGGCTGCATTTTGTAGCCTCGAAAGCAAATCATCTAGTTTTAGAATTTCGTTAACAATAGTGATATTAGTTAATAAAATACGTTTGGATTTTATATGCGCAAAAATGTAAATACTTAAATTATTTGTATTTTGATCGTAAAATATTTGAGATCTTATTCTCGGTATTTTCTTTGAAAAATCATATACGAATTTGTCAGACACCAGTACTATTTCAGTAATAGTGCGATTCTGATTGTTTGTATTTGTTTGATTTTCTTTTGTCATCGAACGAGCTTTCATTGCCAATCTGCGTTTAGTGTCTTCTTTTAAACCAGAAAACGATATTCGCGAAAGTGCGTCAGCTGCTACCCTAGTTTTGCCTTTGATATACTCGATTGTTAAATCGTGTTCCGCGCGTTCTAACCTGATTCTAGCAAGTTTCGACGTTGGAACTTTCACGTTGAAAAGATAGACCAGTGGTCTGTGGTCTGAGCTAGCCGTGAAGTGAGTGCCATAGATGTATGGTCTAAATTTTTTAATATTGAAGTAAATCGCCAAAAGTTCTAATTCGATTATTGGTTTGTTTTGCTCAGATTTGCTAAACGATTTTGAGGCGAAATGCAGCGGTAGATCGTTGCTGTCATGGAGCTGGCTAAGTATTGCGCCGCATTCGGATTTGGAGGCATCAACCGTGAAGATGAATTGCTTGGTAAAATCCGGGTATTGTAATATCTTCGGTGAGATTAAGGGCATTCATCACTCCAGAAAAATGTCGCGTTCTTCCTACTCAGTGCATTTAATGGTGCTGCTAGTGAAGCAAAATTGGGTATAAACCTGCGAAAGCAATAAATCGTCTACAAGAGTCTCTATCAGTGATCGGACTTAATAAAAATTCTGTGTGGTAGATTCTGGAAAAAATGTGGTAGATTTAAAAAATGTGTGGTATATCTCAGGATTCGGATCAAACTTTTTATAAAAATTAAAAAAATCTGCGAGGTTTCACCTTAACTGAAAACTTTTTAATTCGAATCTCTAAAAAAACTTTTAACTTGGGTTTTGCCAATTTTGACAATCCTCAAGTAAACGTAAACAACGCGTTAAAAACTTTTGATGTACTGTAATGTGCTAATACTCTCACGAAAATCACCGATTTTTTACATTTTCTTTATTAGTTCTTTTTATAAATCACATATTTTGCAATTTAACACAATAATATTGAGAAAGTGAGAAAATTCACTGTTTGACAGTTTCTTTTCGTCTCCCATTCGGCTTTGTTTACTTTTACTTGAGAAATCTCTCTTGTCTTTGTTTCTGCCCATGTCTCTTGTTCTCTGTATTTTCATTACACACTCCGCAGTGGCGTTAAAAGTTCAATGCAGCTGCCCCCTGTCTATTCATGCATGCGCATACGCATACGCAAAAATTAAGTTTTATTTTCCGAGCAAAAAATAAAACTCAAGAAATAACGATTATTTTCCGAGCAAAAAACAAGGCTTAAAACGTAACGATTATTTTTCGAGCAAGAAATAAAACTTAAAATGTAACAATTATTTTCTGAGCAAAAAATAAAACTCAAAGCGTAACGATTATTTTCCGATCAAAAAATAAAACTTAATAAGTAACCATTATTTTCCGAGCAAAAAATAAAATTTAAAACGTAACTATTATTTTCCGAACAAAAAATAAAACTCAAAACATAACGATTATTTTCTGAGTAAAAAACAAAACTCAAAAAATAATGATTAAACTAGATTTTTATAAGTAAAAATAAGCATTTCTCTTTCAGTGTGATTTTTTGCGTAGAAATTTTCAAAAGTAATCGTTATTTGCGGTCCCTGGTAAAAGTTTGTCCTTATTGACTTTCTATTGAAAGTTTTGTCGTTAATATTGTTTTTAAACATTCCGCTTCTTGCAAATCTATATCGTACTATATCCGTACTTACTTAGGAATTTATATGTAAAGCAATATGGATATATTTTGCCCTTTAAAGCGCAGAAATGTGTACTATATTAGGTTGGTATGTGGCGCGCCTTCAGTGATGTATTTATAAAGTGCAAAGTGTTAATTCTTAAATAGAAAATGGCACCAATATTCAGATTTAATTTTTTGAATTTTGTATCGATATTTGGATATCGAGTCTTTTTATTACGATATTAATGGGTACCCAATATTTTTACAGCGATACTTTAAATGAGTACTATATCGATACTTTCGGTTCGATATCGCGTCCCTACTTGTTACCACATAGTGTTTAGTGTTGGACAATTTTTGCTTTTAAAATTAAAAAATAAAGAAAATCATGTGGAGCTAAATTATAACTACTCAACAATGTGAATTGTGGTAGATTTCAGACCTTGTGTGGTAGATGCTCCAAAATGTGGTAGATCTACCACAATGTGGTAGAAGTCCCATCACTGGTCTCTATCTGTCGGTGTTGGGTAGTTTTAGATGTTATCGATTTTGGAATTATCCGGTAAAATTCTCTCTGAAGAACATTTATGACATAGGAATGTTACCTCGGGTCGAAGGAAGTTACATTTGTATGGGTTTAGTTTTTGATTAAATGATCGACAAGTATCAAACACTTTCGAAAGATTTTTTTAAATGATGTTCTTCGCTACATCCAATGACAATGATATCATCTATATATAATAGGGCTTCTTTCGCAGAAATACCAGAGAAGGCTATGGACTTCATCCGAGAAAATGAATTGGGGGCAACATTTAATCCAAATGGTAAAACCTTCCATCTAAAAGCACCTCGATCTTTACTGAGTAAAGTTGAAAGTTCGTTTATGCACTTTACATCTTCTGCTGTCTTGTTAATTGAGTATGCATAGTAGTGAATTAACATTTCTGACTGAAAATGACGATTGTTAAAAAGGTTTACTTCATCTGTGTTGATAATTTTTAAAATCGGATTATTACTGTTGACAATACACCTTGCCGTGAAAACGCCGTGGCAAATTTCTCGCGATTCTATGAATAGCTCTTGGTTTGGTTTCCCTAAGTTAAAGATACGGTATACCTCGCACCTTTGTGGTATGACGCACGTATCGCTGTTTGTACCATGTAAAATTGGAATGTCCAATTTGTTGTTGCTCGACCAAAATGAAAGGCGATCGTTCGCATAATTTATGTTACATTTATACGATTTGTGAAAATCTTTGCCAAGAATAGGGTCTGATGGAATATTAAAATTCTCTGGCACGACATGTAATGTATGTTTAAGAAATTTATTTGATGTTGTTAAATTCGTTCTTATTTTCCCGATAGTTGAAACTGAGCCTGTTGTGACACTTGTTATGTTTATTATATCGTTGGTGTCTATTCGCGTATTCATATTTATGGAAGAGAGTTTAATCAGAGAGATGTCTGCTTGTGAGTCGACGAGGAATGTACACCATTTATAGGAATCGGTGCATCCTAACTCTAAAATCTGTGTAGTTAAAATTTAGACAATTTATGGATTTTTTGCTATTTTTAACAGTCGCATTTATTCGTTTTGCTCCCCCAGTGTTCGCTCCTGAAGGGCTTGCGCCTTTAAAGTGCGGACATTGGAATGCCTGCCGTTATTGGTATGTCGTGAAGTATTGCTGTGGCTGTTGTTCCTGTTGCTCGGAAATCTTTTACTTTGTCTTCCGTTAGTGTTATTACAATTTGTGTTGTTGTTGTGGTTTTGCCTATACCATCGATTACTGTTTTGACCGCGGCTAACACTATGCCCATAAGTTTCCCTCTGGTTACCACGATATGATCTAGAATTATTAATTTTACGAGTTCGAAAAGCCAATACCTGACGTTCCTGTACTTCGTTGTTTTGTTCAGCGATTAATTTTGCAACAACATCTTTTGGGTCACTAAATACCGATGAGGCTAGGATCGATTTTACTAAGTTGGATTTGGCGTTTAGTCGACAAACGTTGGCCGTTTGCTCAACTGCCATTTCATGAGTTTTTGTTTGCGTTATGCCTTCTATAATTAAATACCGTTGCAGTGTCTCGGAAAGCTCTTCTACACATTTTGAGAAATCTGCGTAATTGTTGTTGCTTACATGTAACGCTGCTATTTTGCCTGCGACAACTTTGGAGTTATCTGGCTTTATTCTTGCGCGAAGGGAAAGTTTCATTCGTTCGATGAAATATTTGTAGGAAGAGCTTCTCGAGCTTTTCCTTCTAGTTTTGATTTCAAAAAAGATATTAAGGTAGGTACTAAGTTTTCCTCAGCTAAGCTTTTTATCAGATCTATCTTATCGATGAACGATTCGAGCGCTAGTAGATCTCCGGAATAATTATCACGAATTATAGACGCACACAGAGTTACGAAAGATTTATTTTGCTCAACGGTAGCCATAATTAAGGTTTTCTTAAAAATTATGTTTGGTTCATTAGTTGCTGTGTATTGCTTATCGTCAGAATCAGCGTAATCGTTTACGTACTAATTCGTCGAACATGTCGTATTTCCGCTTTTAAAGTTTTTAATTTGTTTGTCGAAATGGTTGTATGTGTGTTGTTTTTCATTTAAAATAACACACTATCGCGCACACTATTAAGTTTGCATTTGCACATTTTATGTGTACGCATATTTACAAATATGTATATTTATACATATGTGCATTTTAGTGCATTTTATCTTAGTTTTCCGGTTTCTTTTTTTTTATATTACTCCATGAGTGTAAATATGTTCAACTGTTATTGATTTTATTTCGGCACAGTTTATTTTAGTTGTTTGTAGCCACATGGTTTTTAGTATTTACATAAATTGTTCCTTGTTTTTGTTTTTGCTTGCGCGGTTCTTTGCTACAACTGGCATGGTCGCCATGTAATAGTCAACGACACTGACCTAGCACAAGCGGTAATTAAAAGAGCATGACGTTCTACCAATTTGTACAAAACTCGGTATGGTTATTGTGCTAGCCACATAAAAGCAAAACCTTGAAAATTATTGAAATCGGACTAAAATGACGGCCGCTTTTCATATAACGGTAAATTTCAGAAATGCTTGAAACTTCAATATTTCGAAATTTAAGGACGCTAATTTACTCAAAATTGATACACCCCGGCTTACCATGTAGCGATAGCTTTCGGAAAGGTGAAAAACATATATTTAATACTTGCGCCGGGTATTTAATGCTCGGCTCCGCCCGAACTTAGGCTTTCTTACTTGTTTGAAGTATCTTCCTCACTCGAAGAGTTATACCATTTCGAACTACAAGAATACTGAATACGAAAGAAATAAATTTGTAAACTTTTAGAAGAAATGTCAACTTTAACAGCTGATATCTCACTGGCAAAACTCTTTAAGAAAATAATGAGTATGTACTCTTTTACTCTGGAGAATTAGTTAAGTGAAGGGACAAAAAAATTGATTCATCGATACTCTAAAAAATATCTTTTGGTCTGCTGCCAGAAGATAGTGCAGTGCTTTAGCCTAGAGCTGTAAAAGTAACGAAAATTCGGATACCCGTATATATTCGTTACTAATCCAATCAACACCCGTATATTTCGTATCGTTACTTAAATCGTTACTTTTGATACAAGCACTTGCACCTCACAAGAATCGTCGCAACAAATCTTGCAGCATAAGGAAATGTTCGTTCGTCCATATGCATATATGTACATACATATATACCAGTGATGGGCACACCTAAATACTTTTGTACTTAAAGTACCACTTTGGGTACTAAATACACAAATACTTAGTATTTTGAGATGACTAAATACCCAAGTACTATTTACTAAGGTATTTAGGAGCTGCTAAATACCCAAGTACTATTTACTTAGGTAT
>NW_023458679.1:129442-129951 GCF_013731165.1 Rhagoletis pomonella
ATACCAAAGTACAAAAAACGAAAGTATTTAGCAGGCGCTAAATACTCTGGTCCAAAGTACTCAGGTACCTTGGGGATGCAAAATACTTTCACTAAAGTACCAAGGTATTTTAGTCGATGGCTAAATACTTTCAAACTAAATACTGTATAGTTTAGGAGAAATTTAGAGAATTAACACCTCAACTTACTTTACCACAACTCACTTCACCTCTCCTCAAATCAACTCACCACATACAAACTCACCACACCTCCTACTGGTACACCAAAATCCGCCAAATCTTAACCCACCACAGTTGAGCTCATCACACTCGTTCTCACCACACCTCACCTAAACTCACCACACCTCAATTTGGGAACTTTTTCTGGATTTGAGAGATACTTCAGACTAAATCAAGATTTAGAAGACCATTTCGGGACTATTTTGGGATCTTCGAAGCTATTTCGTAATTCTTTAGGGATTCCTGGAAACTGTTTAAGATTTTCGGGATTTTCGAAACGACTTTCAAAATA
>NW_023458679.1:130051-131896 GCF_013731165.1 Rhagoletis pomonella
GGAAACTGTTTAAGATTTTCGGGATTTTCGAAACGACTTTCAAAATATTTAGGGATTTTTGGGACTAGTTTTGGGATTTTTGGGACTTTCGAGATTCTCGGAGTTAATAGCGGGACTTTCGGCAGTATTTCAGTATTCTCAGAATTTTTGGGACCTCTGGACTATTTTTGGGTTTTTAGGATTAATTTCTAGTTTTTGGGACTTTCGGGACTGTTTCCGGATTTTTGGGACTTTCGGGATTCTCCGACCTAATATCGGGATTTTCGGGACTAATTTCGAAATTTTTGTGACTTATATCGGACTTTTGGGACTATTTCCAGATTTTTGGAACTTATTTTGGATTTATGGTCGGCCGCTGTGGTGTAGTGGTAAGCAGTGCGCGCTTCCACTCCGCAGCACCTGGGTTCAAACCCTGGTCAAAGCGACATCGCAAAAATATAGAAAAAAGGTTTTTTCTTAACAGCGGTCGTCCCTCGGCAAGCAATGGCAAACCTCCGAGTGTATTTCTGCCATGAAAAACAGCTTCTCATAAAAATACAATCGCCGTTCGGAGTCGGCGTAAAACTGTAGGTCCCTCCGCTTTGTGTGACAATATCAAAGCGCACGCCACAAATCGGAGGAGAAGCTCTGCCAAACACTAACATATGTGTAAGCGCCAATCTATTATTATTTTGGATTTATGGGGTTTTCGGGATTCCCGGGAATAATTTCGGGACTGTTGGGACTTTCGGGGCTATTTAGGAATTTTTGGGGCTCGTGTGATTGTCGGGAGTAATCTAGGTATTTTTGGGACTTTCGAGACTATTTTCAGATTTCTGGGACTTATTTAGGATTTTTGGAACTTTCGGGTCTATTTCGAGATTGTCGGGAGTAATTTCGGGACTTTCGGGGCAGTTTCCAGATTTTTAGGAATTTTGGACTACTTCGGGATTCTCAGGAATAATTTCGGATTTTCGGGCGTATTTCGGGATTTTTCGGACTTTGTTTTGGAATTTTGGGTCTTTAGGGACCATTTCGGGATTTTCCGGACTAATTTAGGAACTATGGGACTTTCGGAACTATTTCAGGATTTTTGGGACTTTCTGGACTATTTCATAATTCTCGGAATATATTTCGGTATTTTTGGGACTTTCGGAACCATTTCAGGGTTTTCAGGAGTATTTCGGGACTTTTGGAACTAATTTCGGATTTTGGGGACTTTCGGGACTATTTCTCCATTCTTGGGATTAATTAGGAATTTTGGGATTTTGAGAGTTAATTCGGAATTTTTGGTACCTATTTTTGGATTTTTGGGACTTTCGGGCCTATTTCGGGATTCTCGGAACTGATTTCGGGAATTTTTTTCAGGAGTATTTCGGGATTTTTGGGACTAATTTCGGATTTTTGGGACCTTCGGGACTATTTCTCCATTCTTGGGATTAATTTAGGAATTTTGAGAACTAATTTGGGATTTTTGGGACCTATTTTTGGATTCATGGGACTTTCGGGACTATTTCGGTATTCTCGGAACTAATATCGGGACTGTTGGGACTTTCGGGGTTATTTAGGGATTTTTGGGACTCTCGGGACTATTTCGGGATTAAAGGGAGTAATTTGGGTGTTTTTGGGAGTTTCGAGACTATTTCTAGATTTTTGGGACTTATTTAAGATTTTTGGAACTTTGGGGTGTATTTCGAGATTGTCGGGAGTAATTTCGGTGTTTTTGGGATTTTTGGCTGTATTTCGGAATTTTTGGGACTTTCGGGCCGTTTTTTCATTTCTTCGTTTTGGTATATTGGAGTTCGCTGATATTTGCTAGTACATAGTTCCTCTAAATTCTCGCATCACATACGGACAAACATATAT
>NW_023458679.1:131906-132174 GCF_013731165.1 Rhagoletis pomonella
ATATATTTCGCGCATTGCAATTACCATTTGTTCGCTAGCCATTATTTGCACAGCGCCGCTTCCTAACTCTCATGCAACCTTGGAAACGCTCCTTGGTTCCACAATCATTATGAAGTCATTCAAAATACATATCGATATAGGTCCCGGATATCCCGAAATACTCCCGAAAGTCCTAAAAATCCCGAAATTATTCCAGAGAATCCCGAAAACCCCATAAATCCGAAATAGGTCCCAAAAATCTGGAAATAGTCCCGAAAATCCAAAATTA
>NW_023458679.1:132184-134103 GCF_013731165.1 Rhagoletis pomonella
CCAAAAATCTGGAAATAGTCCCGAAAATCCAAAATTAGTCCCAAAAAAATCGATATACTCCCGAAAACCCCAAAAATCACGAAAATAGTTCCGAGCATCCCGAAATAGTCCCGAAAGTCCCAAAAATCCGAAGTAAGGCCCAAAAATCCCGAATTAGTTCCAAAGTCCCAAAATTCCTAAATAAGTCCCAAAAAAATCGATATACTCCCGGAAACCCCAAAAATCCCGAAAATAGTTCCGAGTATCCCGAAAGTCCCAAAAATCCCGAATTAGTTCCCAAAGTCCCAAAAATCTCGCAATGGTCCCGAAAGTTCCACAAATGGAGAAATGGTCCCGAAAGTTCCAAAAATCCGGAAATAAGTCCCAAAAATCTCGAAATACTCCTGAAAATCCCGAAAAGGTCGCGAAAGTTCCAAAAATCCAAAATTAGTCCCAAAAAAATTGATATGCTCCCGAAAGCCCCAAAAATCCCGAAAATAGTTCCGAGCATCCCGAAATAGTCCCATATATCCGAAATACGTCTCAAAAATCCTGAATTAGCTCTTAAAGTACCAAATAAGTAAATAAGTCCCAAAAATCTCGAAATGGTCGCGAAAATCCACAAATGGAGAAATAGTCCCGAAGGTCCCAAAAATCCGGAAATAGATCCCAAAAGTCCCGAATTAGTTCTCAAAATCCCAAAAGTCCTAAATTAATCCCAAGAATGAAGAAAGTCCCAAAAATCCGAAATGAGTTCAAAAAATCCCGAAATACTCCTGAAAACCCTGAAATGGTCTTGAAAGTCTCAAAAATTCAAAAAAGACCCAAAAAATCGATATGCTCCCGAAAGCCCCAAAAATTCCAAAATTAGTCCCAAAAAATACCGAAATCTGTTCCGACAACTACGAAATAGTCCCGATAGTCCCAAAAATCCTTAAATAGTTTGGAAAGTCCCATAGTTCCTAAATTAATCCCAAAAGTCTCAAAAATCCAAAACAAAGTCCCAATAGTCCCAAAAATCTGGAAATACACTCGAAAATCTGAAGTTATTCCCGAGAAACCCGAAATAGTCCCGAAAGTCCCAAAAATCTGGAAATAGACCCGGAAGTCCCAAAAATACCGAAATTACTCCCGACAATCCCTAAATAGTATCGAAAGTCCCAAAAATTCAAAATGAGTTCCAAAAATCCAAAAACCGTCCCGGAGTCCCAAAAATCCCGAAAGTCACAAAAATCCCGAAATTAGTCCCCAAAATACGGATTTTAGTTCCGAGAATCTCGAAAGTCCCAAAAAACTCGAAGCAGAAACGAAAGTCCGAAATAAGCCCCAAAAATCCGTAAATAGTCCCGACGTACTCTAGAAAATCCCGATATGAGTTCCGAGAATCCCAAAATCTCAAACAAAGTTTCCGGGAATACCTAAAGAATTACGAAACAGCTTCGAAAATCCCGAAATATTCCCGAAAACCCCGAAATAGTCTCGAAAATTTTTATTTAGTCTGAAGAATCTCTAAAATCCCGAAATAGATCCCAAATTAAGATGTGGTGAGTTGATTTGAGGAGAGGTGAAGTGAGTTGTGGTAAAGTAAGTTGAGGTGAGTGTAAGGTGAGGTGTCAATTCTCTAAATTTCTCCTAAACTATACAGTATTTAGTTTGAAAGTATTTAGCCATCGACTAAATACCTTGGTACTTTAGTGAAAATATTTTGCATCCCCAAGGTACCTGAGTACTTTGGACCAGAGTATTTAGCGTCTGCTAAATACTTTCGTTTTTTGTACTTTGGTATCTAGCAGCTCCTAAATACTCAAGTTTTTCTTACTTTAATATCTAATAGCTCCTAAGTACCTAAATACCTTTTACTTGAGTATTTAGCACCACCTAAATACCTAAGTGAATAGTACTTGGGTATTTAGCAGCTCCTAAATACCTAAGTAAATAGT
>NW_023458679.1:134203-141553 GCF_013731165.1 Rhagoletis pomonella
TACATATATGTGATCACAAGTGGGCGGTGCTACGCCCATTTTCCAAAATTTTGTCATAAACGTATTTCTTGGTAAAGAATTGTTGCAATCATCAATTTTGAATAAATTAGCTTCAATATTTACTGATTTATCGAAGATTTTGTATTTCTCGAAATTACCGTTATATGGGATGTGGGCGTGGTTATTGTCCGATTTTAGAAATTTTCGGCCAGTTGGTATGCTGTACCAGGACCAACAACTGTGCCAAGTTTGGAAGAAATTGGTGTAGCGGTTACCAAGATATACACATGTAACCATAAGTAGGCGTGGCTACGCCCATTTGCCAAAATTTTGTAATATTCTTATTTTTCGTCTAAAACTCATTGCAAATATCAATTTTGAGTGAATTATCTTCAGTAGTTACTAAAATATCGCAGTTTTCGTTTTTCTGAAAATTACCGTTATATGGGAGGTAGGCGTGGTTATTGTCCGATTTTTAAAATTTTCAGCCATTTAGTAAGCTGTACTAAGGCCAACAACTGTGCCAAGTTTGGAAGAAATCGGTGTAGCGGTTACCAAGATATACACATGTAACCATAAGTGGGCGTGGCTACGCCCATTTTCCAAAAATTTATAATATTCATGTTTTCCGTCTGAAACTCATTGTAAGTATCAATTTTGAGTGAATTATCTTCAGTAGTTACTAAAATATCGCAGTTTTCGTATTTCTTAAAATTACCGTTATATGGGAGGTAGGCGTGGTTATTATCTGATTTCACCCATTTTCAATACCATCCGTCCCACGCCCAAAAGAAGTTCACGTACCAAGTTTCGTTAAGATATCTCAATTTTTACTCGAGTTATCGTGTGCACAGACGGACGGACGGACGGACGGACGGACAGACAGTCACCGCTTAATCGATTTCTCTTTTCATTCTGATCATTTATGTATACATTTGTCTATATCTATCTCGATTCGTTTTGCCTGTTACAAACAACCGTTATGTGAACAAAGTTATAATACCCTTGTGCACAAGTGCGCTCGGGTATAAAAACGCAAGCACCTTGCAGTCTTTACAGTGGCGACGAGTCAATTTGCGAACTTAGCGTGTATAATTTAGCTACGGAAATGACTTCGGCAGTAATTGGAATTTTGCCGCGTTTCCACCACGAGGAAAACTCGTGGAATGTATTTCACCAGCAGCTAGTCCAATTTTTTATTGGTAACACTATCACTGATGCGATGAAGAAAAAAGCTATGTTGCTAGCATCACCAAGCGAAAAAGCGTATATGCTGCTTCAGAATCTGGTACATCCCGCAATGCTGGAAGAGGAAACCACGACTTTCGACCAGTATGTAGATGCGATGAAAACGCATTTTAAGCCAACGTCATCTGCCTTTGCCGAGCGCTACAAATTCTATAACGCAACCAAAGCATCGACAGAATCTGTGAACGATTGGGCAGCGCGGGTGCGGGCATTGGCGGTCAACTGTGAATTTGGCACGATGTTGGATACTGCTATCAGAGACAAGTTCGTGATGGGGCTGGAAAAATATCCGGCTCGCGATAAAATCTTTTTGGAAAGCGTTACATGCAGCATGAACAAGGCGGTGGATATAGCTAACACGGCGGTGTATATTCGATATTAGAACGACCTTAGCAATGTCAAGCAGGAGCCACAAGAATCGTTTTACTTTGTGGGCAACAACAAAGGCAAGGCGCCTAAAAGCAAGGGTAAGCCGAGTAACAGTTACCAGCAGGGATGCCGTTTGGATCTAAATAGATCCAATTGGATACATTTTTAGACGAATTTTTGCGGGATACTTATTTTTTCCGGTCAGTATAAATGTGGATACTTTTTTAAATAGGCCAAAATTTTATATTTCCTTAAAGTTTTTTTCGTTCAAAAATCGATTTTCATTAAAGATGGAAGAAAGCATTACGTTTTATACACGTATAAAGAATCGCTACTTAAGCGTGAAATTAAAGCAATTTATTTTTTGTGAACGAAGCAATGAACATATGAAGAGATCTCACCAAAATAGGTATAAGCGCAATTACTTTAATTAGCTTAAAAGGATGCTTTAAGCAAGATCTTAATAAACATATCGTCGTTTAAAGTACAAAACCGCGTATCAACAAAATGCAAAACCGCGTATCAAGATAATGCAAAACCTCGTATGTGATGTTGCATAAATTATTTTCTAGGGAGTAAAAACACTTATATTTCAAAATGGTTCTCTTTTTTATAAAGCAATCGCACTTCTGGCTAGTATATTTCAGGACGAATGGATAAGGATTGAGCCAAGAGCTTGTGTGAGCAAATCCAATTTTTGACAGCAAATGTCAGTTACGCGGTTTTGCAGAATGACGATACGCGGTTTTGTACTTTAAACGATGATATATATAAAGTAAATTATACTCTTTCTGTAGTAATCTCTTTCATATCACATATTTTCATTTGTTAATTTAAAAAGAAAAAAGATTTCAATGTAGTTTAAAAAACTAAATTTGATTTATTTAAGGAAACTTTTATGAATTTTATTGAAAAGACTTTAAATACACTCTAAAAAAATTTTGTTTATTTGCGCATATTGAGAGAGGTAACCAGATTCCTCTTTTAATGTGTGCAAATTTGCACGCCGTGTAATAATATTAATCATTGCCTGTTTACTTTTACACATAAAATGTTTAAAATAAAGTAATGTTTATTATTAGTAGGAAATGTATTTTTAGTTTGAAAATTTTTGCAATTTTAAACATTCTATATACGTGTATTTATGTATATGTTTTAAAGATCTCAAGTTCAAAATCAAATACTGAACATCCTATACGTATATTTATACAGATTCTTGTTGAAAAATAGATACTTTTTAGTAGTAGTTTTACATGCTCTTTTAAGAGTGTACTTGCTATTTATTATATTTACTTTGCAAAATACTTATACACAAAAAATGTACTTTATAAATTGAAATTACAAATGTTTGATGTATTCATGTATTCCAAGTCCTTAGGATGGGTTAAATTATGTCTTTTTCATGAAAATATTTGGTTTTCTTACAAATTATGAGATGTATATGTAAACAAGGAAATTGGATACATTTGGATACATTTTTGGCTCGGTCAGGGATACATTTTCTTGAGACGGCGCGACAACACTGGTCAGCAGCGTCAGCATCTGGCGAGTGGATCAGCGAGGCAGCAGTAACAACAACCATGCATGGTATGCGGACTAACAGGACATACTAGTTATAATTGCAGGTATAAAAACTACAAGTGTAATAATTGTATGAAGAGAGGGCATTAAAAAAAAAAAATTGCAATAGTAATAGAGCAGGTCTTAATTATCTAGATAATAGTGAAGTGAGTTTGTTTTCAATGCAAAGCAAGAGCGATGGTCCAATAAGAGTAAACGTAGTGTTAAATAAAATACCTTTCGTCATAGAGCTGGACACGGGCTCAGAATTTAGCGTACTCTCGTTTGACACTTATACGCGGTACTTTACAGAGAATTTGCTGTCTGCTACAGATGTTATTTTAAAAACATACAACGGGGTCCTTATTAACCCGGTAGGCATACGAGAAATGCTCGTGGAATAGAAGGAGAAAAGCGCCTCTCTGTCAGTAATGGTGGTCAGAGACGGTGGGCCACCTCTACTCGGTAGAAAATTTTTACAAACTTTCGGAATAAGCATAACCAATTTAAATTATTCATGCGTCGACGTCGATACTATGGCGCAGAGGGTTGTTGCTAAATTTCACGCCTTACTTGATGGAAGCTAAGGCTGCTTTACAAAAGCAAAGGCAAAGCTGCGTTTAAAAGAGGGGACAACACCTAGATTTTTTTAACCAAGGCCAGTACCTCTGGCAATCCAAGAAAAAGGAGAGCGTGAAATCGGTAAATTGGTTAAATTAAAAGTGCTTGAGCCGGTCGAGTTTTCCAAGTGGGCCACACCTATCGTTCCGGTTTAAAAAAAAGACGGTGGAGTGCGTATATGCGGAGACTTCAAGGTGTCTCTAAATCCAAATTTATTGGTTGACAAACAACCTCGTATAGAGGATATTTTTTCTAAGCTGCACGGGGGTCAAGAGTTCACTAAGTTGGACTTAACGAAAGGGTAGAAAAAGTGCTTAGTATCCTGCAGCAAGCCGGGTTGAAACTAGCAAAAGAAAAATGTAATTTCTTTTGTAGCCGCGTTTCTTATTTAGGTCACATTATCGACAAACATGGCTTGCATACTAATCCCGAAAAGGTTCGCGATATCGATAACATAGCGTATCCCCAAAATGTGAAAGAGCTACAGGCCTTTTTGGGCATCATAAATTTTTATAGACGGTTTTTGCACAACGTAGCCAGTATCGGCGCGCCCCTATATGAGTTACTTAAAAAAGACAAGGCTTTTGAGTGGTCAGATAGTTGTAGTCATGCGGTGGATGCACTAAAAGCAGCGTTGAAAGCTGACACAGGCTTAGCGCATTTCAGTCCTAAGTTTAAAACGAAAGTGACGGTTGACGCTAGCCCAGTGGGCGTTGGCGCCGTATTATCGCAAGTCTCTGAGCAAGGCGAAGAAAGGCCAATAGAATTTTCTTCGCGAAAATTATCAATGACCGAGCAGCGCTACTCCCAGTTGGACCGAGAAGCCGTAGCTATTCTGTATGGTATGAAAAAATTTCACCACTACCTATATGGCCGTCACTTTACCTTAGTAACGGATAATAAGCCACTGCATCATATTTTAACCCAAAAAAGGGTATTCCATTGATGGCAGCGAGTAGGCTGCAACGGATAGCGCTTACGCTAGCTGGATATAGTTTTGATATAACTCATATCAAGTCGGCCACAAACATAGCCGACTTTTTCTCTAGGTTTCCTGGTAGTAAGGAAGAATCCACGGTCGATTACTCAGATGGTGTGTACATCTACTACGTGGAAAAAGCTAGTATCCCTCTCGATCTAAAAAAGATACAAGAATTTATTAATAACGATGCATTGCTGCAGAAAGTGTGCGGGTACGTAAACTCACAATGGCCAAGCAAATGCGTTGAGATGGAAGTGCGTCCATTTTTTAATAGGCGTTTGGAACTGTCCATAGACGCGCAATGCCTGTTTTGGGGATATAGACTAGTTATTCCTAAAGCGCTATAAGGAGACGTAGTACAGTTCTTACATGCCTCACATATGGGCATACACAAAATGAAAGCAATGGCTCGTGAATGTTGTTGGTGGCCCGGCCAAAGCAAAGACTTAAAAGAAGTCGTAAAATCATGTGAAGCGTGTTTGATGACGCGCGATAGTCCTGCCAAGCAGGAGTTAGTGACTTGGGAATGGCCCAAACAGCCATGGAGTAGAATACATGTAGATTTCTTTAGCCCATTTATGAGTCGATGGTACCTAGTTGTAGTAGATAGTTACACTAAATGGGCGGGTTGTATAGATATGGCAAAAAACACCACGAGTAAGGCAACAATAGACGTTCTGAAAGATTTATTTGCGCGTTTTGGGTTACCAGAAACATTGGTTTCGGATAATGGCACTGCTTTCATGTCAGCAGAGTTCAAATGGTTCCTAAAGTTGAACGGTATTCACACTACCACACCAGTTGGTCATCCGGCTACCAACGGTTTAGCGGAAAACGCAGCGAAGACTCTCAAAAACGCTTTAAAACGAGGTGTGTGTCAAACAGGTGCGCAATGTAGCAATGTAGCCGATTCTTATTGGAATACCGCAATGTTGTGCATAGTAGCACTGGTGTCGCTCCCTCACAGCTCATGTTCGGTCGACAGCTTCGCACTAGGTTAGATTTGTTGAACCCAAAACGGAAAGCAGAAGTAAAAACAAATGAGTGTATAGCACAACATGTGAAGAAACAGCAAAATAGTCCGAGGAGAAATTATCGTGGGAGTAAAGAAAATAGTCTAAAGGTGGGACACTTTGTTATTGTTAAGGATTTTTTCATTCCTGGTCGAATTTCTTGGACAAAAGCGGTCATTGTTAAAGTGCTTGGAAAACAAACGTTTTTGGTTAAAACACATGACAACGGGTAGGAATGGAATAGGCACGCGAATCAAATTATTCGTTGTAAAGACAAGAAGGCTCAGAATTTTCCTGTGCCAGAAGTTTTGTCTAATCCATTGGCAAAATTAAATGTAACTGAAAATTTAGAGGCTACGAAGCTTGAGCAAGCAAAAAATTTAAAAAATTCATCAGAAATTGGAAAATCAAGGGAAATTTTAAGGGATAGAAACGATCAAGGTACAAGTGAAAATGTAAATCAACAAAATTACAGGTACAATTTGCGAAACAAGCAGCAATCTGTTTAAATAAACACAAGCTAAACATAAGTATGAATTTTTGAGATACTATTAGGTCGTACTTGTAATACATTTATATGAATAAGCTTAAGCAACATCAAACAAAAACTTTACTGAATTAAGTGAATTGTTTTATGTATATGTATGAATTTGTAATTTTAATTATTTCTCTCTAATAGCAAAAGAATGGATGAACGATTAAAAAAATGGGGTATTGTGATGGGTTGAACGGTGTAACAAAAACTAAACGAAACTTAACGAAGAGAGCGGCTCTATTGTGGAGTTCGAGACACTGACATTAAACACTTCTCAGTTAGTCGTTCATCCACCGCGCTGATATACGCGTCATTAGGTTACGTTTCTAGTCTAAGCTATCGAAATAAATTAATTATAACAAGTAAGAAAGGCTAAGTTCGGGCGGAGCCGAACATTAAATACCCGGCGCAAGTATTAAATATATGTTTTTTCACCCTTCCGAAACCTTCCGCTAGATGGTAAGCCGAGTTGTAACAATTTTGAGTAAATTAGCGTCCTTCAATTTCGAAATATTTAAGTTTCAAGCATTTCTTAAATTTACCGTTATATGAGAATCGGCCGTTATATTAGTCCGATTTTAATAATTTTCAACGTTTTGCTTACACGTGGCAAGTACAATAACCATACCGAGTTTGGTACAAATTGGTAGAACGGTTACCGGTATACTTATATGTGATCATAAGTGGGCGGTGCCACTCCCATTTTCCAAAATTTTACCATAAACGTATTTCTTGGTAAAGAATTGTTGCAAGCATCAATTTTGAAAAAATTAGCTTCAATATTTAATGATTTATCGAAGATTTTGTATTTCTCTAAATTACCGTTATATGGGATGTGGGCGTGGTTATTGTCCGATTTTAAAAAGTTTCGGCGGTTTTTTATGCTGTACCAAGGCCAACAACTGTGCCAAGTTTGGAAGAAATTGGTGTAGCGGTTACCAAGATATACACATGTAACCATAAGTGGGCGTGGCTACGCCCATTTTCCAAAAATGTATAATATTCTTATTTTTCGTCTAAAA
>NW_023458679.1:141653-167574 GCF_013731165.1 Rhagoletis pomonella
ATTTTCCAAAAATTTATAATATTCTTATTTTTCGTCTAAAACTTATTATAAATATCAATTTTGAGTGAATAATCTCCAGTAGTTACTAAAATATTGCAGTTTTCGTATTTCTGAAAATTACCGTTATATGGGAAGTAGGCGTGGTTATTGAGCGATTTTAAAAATTTTCGGCAATTTGGTATGTTATGTGAAGGCCAACAACTGTGCCAAGTTTGGAAGAAATTGGTGCAGCGGTTACCAAGATATACACATGTAACCATAAGTGGGCGTGGCTACGCCCATTTTCCAAAAATGTATAATATTCTTATTTTTCGTCTAAAAATTATTGCAAATATCAATTTTGAGTGAATTATCTTCAGTAGTTACTAAAATATCGCAGTTTTCGTATTTCTGGAAATTACCGTTATATGGGAAGTGGGCGTGGTTAAAGTCCGATTTCGGCCATTTTCAATACCAACCTACCTTGGATTAAGGGAAACCTACATACCAAATTTCGTTGAGATATCTCAATTTTTGCTCGAGTTATCGTGTACACGGACAGACGGACAGACGGACAGACGGACGGACAGACAGACATGGCTTAATCGATTTCTTTTTTCATCCTGATCATTTATGTATACATTTGTCTATATCTATCTCGATTCGTTTTGGCTGTTACAAACAACCGTTATGTGAACAAAATTAATATACCCTTGTGCACAAGTGCGCTCGGGTATAAAAAACGCAAGCACCTTGCAGTCTTTACAATATTTGTTTATAAGTCCGATTTGGGGTCTCTTATAAGGGAAATACAACCCACAATTTCTTTGCAAACGCTGCTGTTATAGGCAGTGTTCGGATTTGCCTCATTTTAGCCCCTCGCTCGCTCGTTGCTTTGCTCTGAGCAACAGGCGAGGCTGTTTCCAAAAGAGCACTCGTTAAGTACGAGCGCACGCGCTGAGCAGCCAGCAAGCGAGTAAGCAAACGAGGGCAGCGCAAGAGTAGAGCGGCAAGCAAACGAGGACTTCATTAGCTCTGCCCTCGCGAGCGAGCTACCCATTTGCTGCAGCAGCCGAACGAGGCAAATGAGGCAAGCAGATTAGGCAGGCAAACGGATTGTTTGGCCAGAAAAAATGTATGGGATAATAAAATATTGTAAAAAAAATATTTTTTAAAAACAAGCTTTTATTTAACATGTACAATCAAAGTAATAAAATAAAATAATGTAAAAAAAATTTTTTAACAAGAAAATTGTGTTAAAGCTGCACTAAAACAATGTAAAAAAAATATTTTTTAAAAACAAGCTTTTATTTAAAATGTACAATCAAAGGAATAAAATAAAATAAAGTAAAAAAAAAAGATTTTTTAACAAGAAAATTGTGTTAAGACTGCACTAAAATGAATAGAATAAAATAAAATAAGTTAAGCTTTCGTTAAAGTTACTAAAAGCCAAATGGCGAAAGGAATTACTCAAAACTCTAATGAAAATTACTAACAATTTGTATTGATTTACTTCGGTTTTATTATATATAAGGGCTGGCTCTCCATTTATGAGCATAGTAGGTACATTTAATATGAGCGGCGTTAATCTTTTCGATCATCTGTTTAGGCTAAGCAAAATACGTTGAGTTCAGGTAGCAAAAAAATTGTACGATGGAAAAAATGGCGGAAAGTTGGCACCTGTTGAACTGGGTTTTCACGTGTGACCGCCGACAAAAATGTGTGACGTTGGTCTAATTTATTTAAATTATACCTCCATTTACCGCCGTCTTCGATAGCGGGTCGTTCATTTCCACGACAGCCGATTCTACGTACCGGAATGACTCGCGTTTTACCCAACCAAGGGCTGTTGTTTCGGCAATCTAACCCCGTTTAAGTCGGCGAAATCCCTCAAAAGTTGTACGTCATTGAGTCAAACCCTGGATCAGAAACATACACCTGCTGCGTGTGCCAGAGACGATTACACCACAACTCCATCTCCGTCAGATGCAATACGTGCAATGGGTGGAGCCATCTCCGAGTTTTCTCAGGCCTCACGACTCACAGGAAATGGACAACGGCGTACGTGGCCCCTTGGTGCACCAATCGAGCTGCCTCCACGGCACAACAGGGTCCGCCTGAGCAACTCAACACAAACATAACCGCACCACAATACAATACCACAGACACAACAGACCACTCTACAGATACAACTGCACCACCACCCACACGCCACCGCCAACAACTCCTAGTGCCTCAACTCCACCTGCCTTGGCTGGTGTCACTTTAGGGCATGCTCAAAACTGCGCACCAAGCGAGATTGGACGAGGGACTATGAGGGCCCATGCTGTGCCGCTGGGTGGCAACCCCCAACTGCGACGCCGCCCACTAACACCACATGGCAAAAGCCTCAGCAGCAGCAAGCACAGCATGTGACGGCACGGCAACACACATCACTAACACCCCACATTCCAATAAGTCTCCCTAGCACACGAAGATTTTACAATTCAACTGTAACGGACTTCAGACCAAGATCGAGGAGATAACAGTCTTCATGGGTCGGCACGGAATATTAATAGCTGCGGTCCAAGAGACGAAGCTGCACGGCAATTCAACACGGTTGAATTGCGTCGTATACAACGTGCACCGTCAAGATCGCGAGCGAGATAACTCCACCTAGCGTTCATCACGAACCACACCGTGCAGTATTGTGTTATCGAAGCAGACATCGACCGTAGGGATACCCCTAGACTGTC
Source organism: Rhagoletis pomonella (assembly GCF_013731165.1). Taxonomy (NCBI): domain Eukaryota; kingdom Metazoa; phylum Arthropoda; class Insecta; order Diptera; family Tephritidae; genus Rhagoletis; species Rhagoletis pomonella. The sequence goes on from NW_023458679.1 coordinate 144,368, forward strand.
AGTGAATAGCATAACATATGGGCGACCAGCTGTTCGGCAGGATATCAATTTGAAATAGGTGCGCCGTATGGTAGTTGGTGGCTTCAATACGCACTACGATCTTTGGCATTCAAGCCTGTCAAACGATCGTAGGGGAACACAATTGGCTGAGCAGATAGATGATTCGACATTCTGCACAATGAACGACGGCGCAACCACCAGGATTATGGGCAGCTGCTGCAGCTCGCCAGACTCAACAATATTTAGCGCTAGTTCACAGAGAGGCAGTCTCGACTTATGTAGACTCCCGACCTGTGAATGCCGTTCTGGGCACACAACCACCAGACGTGGACGAGACAGAACTTTGCCTGCCTCGGGAGACTCGGACCACAAAAGCCCAACTGCCCTCTGGTTACTGCAGCAGATTGAATTCATATCTGAGCAGATTAAACGAAGATATTCTCAACTAATGCCATACATATCTCTTTTCTGAACATTCATTGTGTTGTTTTTTCATTTATTCTTTTTATACACACATTCGCAAATTGAGATCGGAACATTACCCGCAATTGGAGAATGAAAATTTTCCCTCTGACTTAATGTTATTTACCAAGATAATGGAACATTTGCAAACTTGAATTTGTCTCTACAAGGAGAGAATAAAAATGTTCTTGATTTGTCACAAATTATTTTAAAGTTTGAAGCTAAATTACGCCTTTTTATTCATGATCTCAAAAAAAGAATATTCAATAATTTTCCATGGCTAGAAAAAAATATTGCACGTGATTTAAAAGTAGGTTTTAGAAAAAGATTTGCTGATTTGAAATTCTTTAAATGTACGTTTGCATAATTCATACACCCTTTTTTATGTAATATAATTGAGGATGAATTTACAATATCCGAAAAATTCCTTTTTAAAACAGCGAAGAAGAGTTAGAGTTTTTGGAATTAAAAGAAGATAAGGCAATGGAAATGTAACATAATGTTTTGCCATTGCATGAATTCCGGCAACAAGTACTGATTTAAAATATCTGGTGTTGAAAACAGCTGCGTGCCGTATATTTTCAATTTTTGGCACAACGTATGACTGTGAGTCTTTGTACTCTACAATGAAATTCGTAAAGTCAAAATACCGTTCACAACTATTTGCATTCGGGTACCTGATAATTATTGAAATTTATAAAAACTCGTGGGGAATTCCCCGATTTGCGGGGAATTTCTGTTTGCGTGGGGAATCGGGGAATGGGCCGTTTTTTGTGGGGAATTTCAGTTTACGTTGGGAATCGGTGGATGATGTGTTTTTTGTTAGGAATTAGGTGTTAACTAATTTTTTCTTTTTTGCTTCGCTATTTCATAATGAATTAAAAAAGTTGCACAAGAATGCAACTGACTAAAAGTTCTGATTATGCAACCCTGAGTTATTAAATATTCAAGTCTGGCAACGAATAGGGAACATTGGAAGCACTATTTGCAAATTGTCATTTGAAATTTCTATTTATGCCGCCATCGGCTGTGATTTTTTGCTTTTCGTTTCTTTCAAAGGTAAATATTAAACAATGGCAAATTTAATCATACTTATATGTATACATAATTTTACATTCATTAGATGCCTAAAACTACAGCTCATTCAATTCTAGTATAACAAAGTCTCAAATGGCTTCAAATAACGGTTGATTTTTTAGAATTTTCTTTGTCAAATTTGCTTTCATAAAACGAATAAACAAAATTTTTATTCTTTATTACAACGCTTTTATCAACTTGCAATGGGCCGTATGAATAAAAATAAGCAATTGCTTTTTCTTAAAATTTCAGATATTTTACTCAATTTATTCAAACAAAATTGAAGTAAAAGGTATGAAAGTTTAAGAAAAAGAAATTGCTTAGTTTTTATTCATACGGCCCAATGTTGTATGTCCAGACCACCATACTATAAATATAGCAAAGATATTTATGGCAAACCTAGTCTAGATATCAACCTCGTCGTAAGTATCATATCAAAGACATACAATTAGAAAAACTCTAGAGATAGATGTCGCCTCGCCAGATTTATATACGTTACAGCGGAAATGGACGCCACGCCATTTCTTTAAATGAAATAAACTGCTGCTATATGTATTTATGTACATTTGTATGTTTATACTAAATGTGAGCAAACAACATTGTGCTTGCATAGTCTTCTTTTCTCTTTCACTGCAAGTTGAATTATTTTAATATCTATTGCAAACTTTTATTCAGACAAAACTAAAAAGTAGAAAATAAATAAAATAAAAACAAACTTTTTAATATACAACGCTTTTAAAAATGGACTAAAAAGTAGAAAACAATATTTCTCAATCCCACTGAATTTGTTTTGATAACTTTTGATTTTGAAATTTTAGTAAAAGTCATTATAAACAATTAATGACATTGAAAATGAAAAGCGTGGGGCGCATGTAATACACTTGAATTGATATGAAAAGTAACATATGTATGTATGTGGGCGTATGAATAACGACCGCTTAAAACCGATCTCACTGACTGACAAATATTATTTTCTACTTTTTAGTCCATTTATAAAAGCGTTGTATATTAAAAAGTTTTTCTTTATTTTATTTATTTTTCAAATAACTTTATAAAAGTTTGGTAGTATATGAATGCATAGATGAATCACATTTAAAAATAAAATTAACAGAAAGACCAGCAGTATATCAAAATACATATGTACATTTTTTTGTTTGAAAATAAAGAGATATCTATCGGGGAATTCTCAAAAATGAGTTGGCTACCCTGGTTCGCATACGCAAAAAGCTTGCAAAGTAGGGCAAATTGAGAGAGCAAAAATTACATTTCTATCTGAGAGAAAGCTGCCAGTTTCTGCTGGAAAATTTTTTGCCAACAGCGATTTGCCAAGAAGAAAACAGCTAGTTGGAATTTGCGCAAATCCCTAAATTTAATTTGATGGTTTGAATGTTAAAATAGTAAAATACGACTAATTAAACTTGTAAGAAGTAAGTACGGTGCTATCTGGGTCGAGTGAACTAATTAATGCAAGACCAGTTCATAGAAAATAGATTGTTCACTATATCCAGATTAAAATTTTTCTTCTTTAGGATCAATTTTATTGATGTAAAAATTAGTTACATGTTAAGAATGAAAGAAAGTTATTATAACCGTGTGTTTTTTTGTGTTCAGTCGGCGATTTTTGTACTGCTTCGTCTCGAAGGCTCTGCAATGCCAAATGCTTGAAAAATCTGTAGTATTGACTTCAGCCCATTCAATCCATTTGTCAAAAGCCTTGATAGCTTCAGCAGCTGTCATTTGATTCTTTACGTCATCAATATTCTCTTCAGATGGACAATCCTTTCGACATCTTCATTACAAATTGTCTCATTGCCCTCCACGGAATTCCAATTTTCAAAGTCGTCGTGCGTATATATTACCTTACGAAATTTAGTAACAAGATTCATTACATATGCAAGATACCCAGAACTTAATTTTCCGCTAAACTTACATCTGCGTTAAGAACTCGCAACAGATCCTGTATCTCATGAACAGCTTCATATATTTCATGCGACAATTTTTGCCGCAGTAAGGATAATGACATGTCTTCGTCATCATCGTTTCTATTGGACTCTATGGAGTCAATAGTTTCAAAAACCGGTTGCCAACATTTTTCTGTAATGCTTGCATTTAGTTTATCTCAAGCAACTGCGCCTTTTAAAGTTAAATTTTTAAAAACTCTGAAATGTCGTCTTTTCCCACAGCTAATGCCAACAGGTGTTTCTGTTGTTGTTATTATATCGTTTTCGTCAAGCTCTGTTAGTGGTAGACCCAGGAAGCTTGCAGCCTCGATGCGGTCTGTCCATAAGGACAGAGACGTTAGCAGGGTGGGGTTGAGTTGGCATGCGAAGAGATGCTGCGAGTCATGGGGCTTCTCTCCGAATGCCGCGAATTCATCTGGCACATCTGCATTTATTCTGCTCAGGTATGAATTCAACCTACTGCAGTAGCCAGATCGAAGTTGAGCTATTTTGGTCCGAGTCTCCCGAGGCCGACGAAGCTCTGTCCCGTCCAAGTCTAATGATTGCGTACTCAGAACGGCATTCAAAAGTCGAGAGTATGTAAAACTCGGAACTGACTCTCTGCGAGTGTCGTTCAAGGCCTGTCGGTACGCAGTTGGGTCCACAGGTAGTTTTATGAACCCCTGGACTTCGTCCGTCAATTCATATAGATGTCTTCTGACGTGACGTGGCGAGGGTTCTTTCGCAAGCAGATGTCTTTTCGGGTGCCCAAGACGGTGACGCCATACTAGGAATTGCTTGCAGAGCATTGTGTTATGCTCCTTAATCGGGAGTATATGGGCCTCGTCGTGCAGGTGATGTTGCGGCGATATCAGAAGGCATCCTGTCGCTGTCTGAGAGCCGTGATTTGGAAGGTCTTCACAGCTTTATCCACTTCGTCCTACTAATCCTCGGTAACCACACGGGCGCTGCATAGTTCAGAACCGGGATGCCAATTACCTTGTACGTTGGCAACAACATTTCTTTGTCTTTGCCCCAGGTGCTGCCGGCCAGCGACTTGAGGATCGTGTTACGGCTTTGTACTTTATTGACAATTGCGGTTGTATGCGCCGAGAAGAAGAGCAGACTTTCGAAGGTTACTCGGAGGATTTTCGGGTTATTCACCATCGGAATTGGTTCGTCATCAACGAGAATACCCAGTTGCAGTCTGACCTTCTTCGTCAGCAAAAAGGTTGCTGAGGATTTTGTAGGAGAGAGGGTTAGGCTCCGTGCAGTGAAGAAGCGAGAAAGCTCGGCGAGGCTACGAGTTATCTGTGTGTTTATGGCGTCAAGTGCTATTGTGGTTCTGTGCACTTTACGGAACCCATGCTGATGCTTCGCTGGGGTCAGGTGAATCATGTAGTGCGGGAGTAGAAGGGAGAAAGGAAAGTTATTGGGCGAGAAGACTCTCCTTTGTTGGACGGTTTCCCTGGTTTTAGCAGTGAAACCACTCTCCCCATTTTCCAGATGTCTGGTATGATGAGAGTGGCTGTAGACAGGGTGAGGACCTTGGTTAGATAGTCCACTCCCGCAGGACCCAAGTTTTTCAGCATAAGCATGCGAATTCCGTCGGATCCAATGGCTTTGGAGGCGTTCGCCTTCCCGATGGCTATCCTTACCTAGCCAGATAACACTGTAATTATTCGTTTATTCAGTGAACTGTGTCAGGATAAGACTTCGGGATTTGTCTTCAAACATTTTCAATTTTATACTTTTGAATGCAAACAAAATTTTTATCAGCTATTCGTCTAACTTGCAAGTTTCTGCAAATTTTCTGTTCGCGTAATGTTTTGGATATTTTTTTCTTGGACGGTTTTAACTGACGTAAAACTAGATATTGAAAATTTGGCCAAATGGATCTTTTGAATTTTCTTTAATATCTATTTTACGCACGATAAAATAATAATAAAATTAATGTTTCTCATTTCTAATAATACCTTTAGTTAAAAACAAAATTTTTGTTTTTGTGGTTTTTTTTGTGGCTCTTTGTAGCATTTAGAATTTGACCTTGCCCACCCCTGACATATAGCATTCTGTGGAATCATATGTATGTAAGTTAACTACATACATTTTGTCGATGTTATTGCAAAACCGCTTAAATCGGCATTGTGACAAAAATGAGATTTGGTAACCCTGAACTCCAGGCATCGAGATTTATGTATACGAATCGTAAAATCGTTATTAAAACAACAGATAGCTAGAGAAAATACCGCCTATCAAGGCAATGCCTTCAAAGGAAACCCGTTTTTTCGCTCTGCTATAAAAATTTGAAGGCCGTAAGATAGGCGGCTTTGCCATTGGTCGATGGGCGGGTTTCATTTCATTTCATTCTTTATTAAGTCTATGATTACAAGAATCTTACAGACCAGAAGAACACAGAGACTTAAAGATAAGTTTTCTACTAACTAATTACATGTGCTTTGTTAAAAACAGAAATATCTAATCTTAGACACACACAGAGATCTCGGGCTAGCATCAAGGGTACTATAAATTTTATTAAACTAACTAAGCGTTCTAGGAATAGGAGCAAATTTAAAATAGTTAGATCTCGCTACGGTAACATGAAAGGAATAATAGTGGCGGAGCATCCTATTAGGTACATTGAAGCTTATCTGCTCCAGAAGAGTCGGGCAGCCATTAATGAAATCATAGATAGACATTATAGATTGAATGGTTATCCTATTTGCAAGGGATTTCAAGTCGATGAGCAAACAACGGGCACTGTAAGAAGGGACAGTGTCACTAAAGTGTCACGTAAGTGAGTGGCCGTCAATGCGAGCGGACATGTACTTATTGCGCTCCGCGATTTTTGTGTTTGCTTCGCTTATTGTTTAAATGTGTTCGAGACAGTGCCTCTATTCTATAAAATGGTAGAATTACACAAAATGCTTTGTTTCTGTTGTCTAAAAGTTGACCGTAACAACAAAGCCAAAGTCCAGTGTGCTAAATGTAGTGAGCTTTTCCACCTTAAGTATGCCGGTATTTCTCCTGCTGACTTGGATTATTTGATCAGCTATAATAGCAGCTTTTTCTGCAAAATTTGTTCGGACATTCGCCGAAGATCTCTCCGATCTCTCCTCCGTCTCTTGGTGAGGCGGAGAGTGCAATTGATATTAATTCGCCTGCTTCAACAAACCTTAGCGCAAATATTTTGCCCCAACAACAATTGCCTCAGGCGGTCGTAATGCAGAAGCACAGTGAAAATGGACAAAGTGAAAACGATGACAATACTGCAATCTCGCTAGCAATAGTTCTCAAAGAAATTGCTGCTCTTAAATATGAACAAGTCGTGCGCCTGCTGCGATTAGTTCTCTTCAAGCGGATAAACAGTTGTTGATAGCAAAGACAGATGAATTTCGCTCTGATATAAGACCAATACAAAAATTCCAAACCGAAGAGGTCGCCTCAGCCCTTGCGCTTCTTACGGCTGAGATAAAAGACCTTCGTACATGTATACTTGCATGTGGTTGCCATGACACGAAAAAGAAAAATATAAAAAGTAAAACAATACATCACAACCTCGCTCCTTCACCCGTGGCCGCTAATTCTACAGTTTTGCCCACTGCTTCTCCTGTTAACAGTGTCGGTAAAAGTATGTTCACATATAAATATTATCTCAATCAAAGCTCGTTTTTTAATCACCCCGTTTACACAGGCAAATCTCAGATTATTAGCTGTCAAATTTTTTGGGCTTGTTATTCTCACATCTCAATGAAAAGTCAAGTTCCTTCTCTGTGCCACCGGGATCACTTTTTTCTGCTCTATTAAGCAATTTCAATATATCTAAACCTTATATTTGTTTAAAAATACCTTTACAAACCTCCTTTCCTTGCTAGCGTCCATTTTTGTTTACTTTTTCCTCTTCGCAAAAATAATCGATAAAACTAGGGTGGACACCGAAAAGTTATCGATTTAATCTGTTATTATTTTATAATTACAGATTAACGAGGGACGAATTGTGTATGGCTTATCTCTTTTTCTAATTACAGATAAGGGAGTTAGTATAACTCGTCTTGCTCTAATGATATTCAACTGTCTGGTGCTTCTGATCGCCTGCCTGCTGCTTTTCGATTGACTAATACGAACAGTGTAATTTAGTCGCTCCTGCGCCGACACAGTCAACTGATCAAGGTATCTTACGCACGCCTACGTCGTTTATGAATTCGGTCCCCGCTGATAACATTGTCGCATATGTTTGGAAGAATATGTCCATTGAGTCTTGCTTGATATCCTACCATATGCTGGTGAAGAAAGATGTTAAAACATTAAAACGTGTCAATTTCAAGATAGGAGTTCCTTCTTAACACTACGCGTCTCTTCTCAACTCTGCAATTTGGCCAGCTGATGCTAATGTGCGCCCGTTTGAGTTTTTTCAGAAAGCAGGTGCGGCGCAACCAAAACCGTAACTGATTCCCTTCTGTGTGAACCTCTTTCCAAATCTCTAAGGATATATTTTCATAATGTTTCTGGACTCAGAATTAAATCCAGAACAGTATTTAATATGAGTAACACTTGGACCATGACGTCTTCGTTCTTATTGAAACATGATTGAATGCTGATTTTTGTGAAAATGAATTTTTCGACCCCAATCTTTTTAATGTGTACCGGAAAGATCGTGATTTTATTAAAACTGGATTGTCAAGAGCGGTGGTGTTTTAATCGCTGTTCAGCGTCGGTATCGCTCATTACTCATTTATTTAGAAAATGTGGACTCACTTCTGGACCAACTTTGCGTTGTGGTACAAGGTACCACGAATATCTATATCTGTGCGTCCTACATTCCACCGTCCAGTGTTGATAGTCTCTACAAAACTCATGTTGATAACATAACGCCTCTCGTCTGCAAACATTCTGGCAGCAACTTTTCTGTTCTTGGAGACTTCTACTTGGCTAGTATTGAATGGTCATATGTAGATAGTAACTATGGCCTAACTCCAAAAAACATTAATAGCTTTTCAGAGTCCTACTTAGTTGATTGTTTTTTAAGTTTAGATTTTATTCAAATCAACAGTTTTTTTCGAATTCTGGGTCTTATCTTCATAAGTGATAACATGCATGCCACACTTCATGAATGTCTTCATTCTTTATCAAGTTCTTGTAATCATCACATACCGCTCATTATTTGTCTAGAATTTTACAGTTTTAAAAGTCTTTGTGTAAATAATCAAATTAATAATTTTTGCTGTAAACGTTGTAATTTTAATATTGTAGATAACGAAATTTCTCTATTAGATTGGGATTCCCTTTTTACTGGAATTAATATTTCTTCATGTTTTGACACATTTAAAACAAAGATGTATGAAATCTTCTGCGAAAATGTACCACGTGTTAGCAAGAAGTGCTATAGGGTTCCTTGGTATACGAGAAAATTAGAAAGGCTAAAGAATTTGAGGAATAAGTTTTTAAGAAAATTTAAATTAACAAGTGCCCCAAGCGTATAGGGATAAATATTTGCGCTACTCCAAGAAGTTTAAACATTAAAGTAAAATTCTCCAGCGTAATTATATTCGTAAATTTGAGTCTGATATTAAGTGTAATCCAAAAGTTTTCTGGCGTTACGTTAAGTCCGAAAAGTCCTGCTCTGATATCCCCTCCGAGGTATTTTACAATGGCAGTTATGCAACCGATCTTTTCGTTGACTTTTTTAGTTCTAACTTTGATCCATCGTCGGAACATCTGAGTGATAATTTTTGGAAAACCAATTCCACCATTAACTTTGGCTCTCTTTCGCTATCTATTGAGGATGTTTGAGATAGAATACAGGGCCTTAAAAGCTCTTCGCATGTGGATATTGATGGTTTCTCATCCTATCTCTTCAAGAATTGTCCTGCCCTTACATATCCTCTTTTGCTAATTTTTAATAAATCGATAGAATCTGAGGAGTTTATTGATGCGTGGAAAGTTACGCCCATCACACCTTTATTCAAGGCTGGTAATAAAAAAGATGTTGCTAATTATAGGCCTATTTCCAAACTTTCTATAACATCGAAGCTGTTTGAATATATTATCAAACAGGGGTTGTATTTTGCCGTAAAGCGTAACATATCTAATAACCAGCACGGTTTCATGACTGGCAGGTCAGGTATTCACAGAGTTTTGTACGTCTGCCCTCAATGACAGATTCCATGTCCATACAATCTATACCGACTTTTCTAAGGCTTTTGACAAAGTCAACCATTCAATTTTAGTCGCCAAATTGGGCAGTTTTGGGTTTCTTTCCTTTTTTTTAAATGGATAAAGTCGTAGTTTTCATGTCGGAAATGTGTAGTTCTTGTTGATAATGTTTCTTCCCTTTTGTTGGCTCTTCTGGTGTCCCACAGGGCAGTATTCTGGGTCTATTAATCTTCATCACTTTTATTAATGATATATCTGATTGTTTTCAATTTTCTGAAATTATTTTATATGCAGACGATTTAAAAGTTTTTAAAACAATTTCAAGTCGATCTGATTCAGCTAAGCTCCAGTCAGATCTCAATAACGTCGTGGCATGGTGTGATAAAAATCACCTTCAGATAAATATTACGATGTGTTTTCACATAACGTTTTCCAAGTCCAGGCAGTTATTTTCTACTTCATATTTAATTAAGGAATCACGTCTCACCACTTTGGATGAATTTTCTGATCTGGGCGTAGTTTTTGACTCAAAATTCATATTTCTGAGTCATTTAAATTATATAATTTCTAAGTCATATTCTACACTTGCCTTTATTCGGCGCTTCGGTTCAGACTTTACCGATCCTTACACTCTAAAGTTACTATTTACCTCACTTGTACGATCTAAGTTAGAATATGCTGTCTTTATATGGAGGCCATATCACCTTTATCACATTAATAGACTTGAGCGAATTCAAAAGAATTTTCTTCGTTTTGCTCTCAGTTCGCTTAGCTTTGATGATCCGAGTCCTTCGTATGATGCTGGATGTGCTTTAATTAACTTGAAGTCCTTACAAAGTAGAAGGAGTGTTCTTTCACTCTGCTTTATCTTTGATATCATCTGTGGTGAAATCGACTGTCCATTTCTTTTAGAGGGCATTTATTTTTATATTCCACAAAGAAAATTGCGGAGCAATGATTTATTCTTTCTGGCGCGAGTCCGGACGGTTTATGCTTCCTATGCTCTGATTCATAGAGCATTGAAAGAGTTTAATCAAATTCTTTGGCCTTGGATTTCTCATCGTCTAAGCAATTATTTAAATTTTTATTGAATGGACTATATAGTTAAGCTTGAAATTGTATCGTTAAGTATTTTTGTAGTAGTCTGTAAGAAATCGTGTATTTCTAGATATGAATAAATAAATAAAGTGAAGCGATTGAAGAGCAAAACGAATGAAATTCCGTTAAACTCGCTCAATTCTATCAGAGTGTGAGTTGTAAAATGGATTCCATATTATAGATGCGTACTCCAGTTTTGAACGGACTAAAGAGCTAAATAGCGACTTTCTAGTATAAGGACCTTAAAGTTTTGCAAAAACATCGACGATATGTATATTAGAATACGCTTCCTTCTCTTTCTCTCACTGAGAGCGCGGATAGTGAAGAAAAGTATAGTTACTAAGTGTCGAGTAACTAAGTAAAGTATGAGACCTACATGAGACATGAGACCTTTTTTGTAGAGCATTTAATTCCCTATAGGAATAATTGAAACTCATTTGACAATAACTATTTTTTAGTAAGTTACAAAATTCAAAACAAAAAAAGTTATTTTCCTTAAAATACTTCAATCTTTGACCTTGAATATCTTTTAAATGGTTAGATTAACGAAAAGAGTATATGAGACCATTTTTGTAGAGCGTTAAATTTCCTATAAATATTGACGATGCAACTGGTTTAACGATCTATTGGTGATAAGATATGACCATTTTTATATGAGACTAAATTGAAAATGGAAAACTATGATGAGCATAATCTCACCGTTAATATTAAGAGCTCAGACTTGGTATATACTTTCTAGAGGTACCTAGGAACTAGTTTTCGTGTGTCGGATCAAAAAAAAACTTAATTTTTTTAACCCACCCTAATATATATATATAAATATTTAATAAATTTATATATTTATATTATAAATAGGTTAATATATGTATATAAATATTTAATTAATTAATAGGTATCAATATTCTAATACAAAAGACCCTAAGATTCATAGATCTATAAACATTCTGTTATATTTATTAGTAGATAATAAACTCCTGCGCAATTCCATTTAAACGGCCTAACAAGACATCCGACCGCCGCGCAAATACTTTCCCTCCTTTACTCTCATCGTTCGGGTCAAGTGTGAGTAAGCATAAACCAGTTTCTGCAAGCGTATGTAAACTACCGATCAATTGCAAGACGCGTAGAGTGTTTACTTTGCCTTCCGCAACTACTGCGAGTAAAAGGTATTTGAAAGTAGAGTACTCTACTGGTAGTACTTGAGTATTTTCGAAGAAAACATACATTTGTGGTATCTGATTAAAACTAAGGACAGGAATGTAGTGGAGCGGTGAAGAGAGCGACGAGCAAAACGTACTTTCAACTAAGATGCTGATATACATACAAGAATGATAGAATACAAGATTGCGCCGATCAGAGAGGATTTTTGAGAATAACTTTTGTGTGACGTCACACTGGTGTAATTGCGAGAGAGAAATGCCAAAACGTGAGCAAGAATGGAAGAAGAAGAAAAAAATGTTGCAAGGAAAACGTAAACAAGTTGCACCAGTGTGACGTCATGCAAACAACGACTCTGTCAAATTCGTTAAGAGAGGAATAGCGGTCCGAGATCGGCGCAACCTTTGTATTCTCTCAATTGTGATATACATACATATATAAGTGTCCGCATATATTTTTTCTCGTCACTTGCTCTGTCGCTTCACTGCAGCAACACCAAGTTGTGGGGAAAAACCTGACGATATGCGTACAATAGTTGCGTTCCATATGCTCACGATATTCACAATTTGCAGGTTTTTTGTGCAGGAAAGCGTTCCAGGTGCCAAAAAACCTGCAAGTAAACTACTTTTGTGAGAGTATCTTGCTATCTCTCTCAGTCAGAAGTTGCAGGTTTTAGTCCGAAGTTTTTCTTTCTGCAAGTTCATGAAAAGTGTCAAACGATAGGCAGGGTTGAATTTATAAACAAAAACAGATAGCAAAGAACATTAAGCGCCACGGAGACAGTCAAATAAATACGTTAAGCATTGCATATGTGTGAGATTGGCTCGTGTCTTGCCCGCAAACGTTCAAATAAACGTGTTAATTCAACAAACAATTTCTTTTTCTTGTCCGCGCACTTGCTCACCACGACGATCAGATGGCAAGTGCGCTTGTTTTTTGTCAAGCAAAACGTGAGACGGTTGACAAAGATATTTGATCGTCTCCATGGCGCTTAACATTAAAAAAAATGGAAGTAGTTACAGGAAAAGTGGTTTTTCGCGTTCCAGGTGACTTTTATTTTTTCTCTCTTGCTCCTCACTTTCAAGAGAGTTTTACTGTTTTTTACACGAAGTAATCTAGAATGCAACTAATTGAAACCATGGGTTTGACGATAGCGCAAATTGATGTGAAAATTTCAATTGCATATTAAATATATTTATGTATGCATGTACATATGTACATATGTAAAAATGAGGTTTCGATTTAAAAAATCGAATAAAGTTTTTCTTTCGCCATTCATACACCTCTAATTTTAGAATTTATTAAAAAAAAACTTAATGAAATTCAAAAACTATCTCTTGTATTTGGTTTTACTCAATACCGATTTGAGCTGTCGCACAGTATTATAAAAAAAAAAAACTATCAATGGGTAGGTTCAGAAGGCGCAGCAGTTGAGCGCAACCGTTGCTAAAAAAAAATCAGTGATCGTTATGCGTCAAATTCAACTCTCAAAGGTACACACCAACCTCAAAGGTACACACCAACATGTTGTCTCAAATGATCAGAAAAATATTACGATCATCTAACACGCAACTATTCAGTTGATCAGAAGTACGCAACAACGCATTCAGAAGGTGCAATCGCACCAGTTACTGAGCTGTTGCGCCTTCTGAACGTGCCCATCGAAAAATCGTTTCTCTTGAAATCAAGTTATATGGCTGTGTATGTATATACATACATATGTACATATTTCCAAATTTTTTATACCCGAGCGCACTTGTGCACAAGGGTATTATAACTTTGTTCACATAACGGTTATTTGTAACAGGCAAAACGAATCGAGATAGATATAGACAAATGTATACATAAATGATCAGAATGAAAAGAGAAATCGATTAAGCGGTGACTGTCTGCAGTCCGTCCGTCCGCCTGGGCACACGATAACTCGAGTAAAAATTGAGATATCTTAACGAAACTTGGTACGTGCACTTCTTTCGGACGTAAGACGGATGGTATTGAAAATGGGCAAAATCGGACAATAACCACGCCTACCTCCCATATAACAGTAATTTTCAGAAATCCTAAACTGCGATATTTTAGTAACTACTCAAGATTATTCACTCAAAATTGATATTTGCAATAATTTTTAGACGAAAAATAAGAATATTATAAATTTTTGGAAAATGGGCGTTGCCAGGCCTACTTATGGATACATGTGTATATCTTGGTAACCGTTGCACCAGTTTCATCCAAACAGCACAGTTGTTAGTCTTGCTACAGCATACCAAATGGCCGAAAATTTTAAAAATCGGACAATAACTACGCCTACCTCCCATATAACGGTAATTTGGAGAAATACGAAATCAATAAATATTAAAGCTAATCTACTTAAAATTGATGCTTGCAACAATTCTTTACCAAGAAATACGTTTATTATAAAATTTTGGAAAATGGGCGTGGCACCGCCCACTTATGATCACATATATGTATCTCGGTAACCGTTCCACCAATTTGTACCAAACTCGGTATGATTATTGTGCTTGCCAAATAAAAGCAAATTATTGGAATCAGATTAAAATTACGACCACTTTTCATATAACGGCAAATTTCAGAAATGTTTGAAATTTCAATATTTCGAAATTTAGGGACGCTAGCTTACTCAAAATTTATACACCCCGGCTTAACGTGTAGCGGTAGCTTTCGGAAAGGTGAAAATCATATACTTCGTACCTGCGTCGGGTATTTAATGTTCGGATCCGCCTGAACTTCTTACTTGTTTTATTTGTAAAGGCTCTCAAGAAAAACTAAAAATTCATATAAAATTACGCACAATAAATGGAAAATAAATTTTCTTCAATAAAAAATTTCTTAAATCAGTATGCAGCTCTTAAGAAAAAAATGCTCGTTCATCTCGTTGCTAACATGTCCAACTATCGAATGTGAAAATCTGCACTTTGTAAAATTTTGATTTGCCACTAATAATTTTATTTCGTATAGCAGCATTGCTAAGTTGTTGTTTTTGGCAACTTATTTGTTGGTTAATGACTGCAAATAGTTTTATAGAAAATGAGAAACGAGAAATAATACTTTCATAAAAATATAAGTACATACATAGATTTAAAAAGCTGCTTGAATTCAAAAGTTTTATGAAAAGGTCACATTAAACAACTGTCTAAATCTACGTTATTTTTTATAAATAAGGCCGTAAACATTTCCTTACATCGTCAATTTCCGTATTCTATTTTTACTCTTTCAATTGCACTGATCAGCGCCGCAAACGATATCAACTACTAGGCTAACAACAAAAATTGAAATTTAATACGCAAATACTTCCGGTACTACAAGTATACAGAGAGTAGATTTGCTACTCCCTTTTGGCAGCAGCAAATATCTCTCGTACGCGATGAGAGAAAGTAGAGTACCTACTTTGGTGGAGTAATAGCAAGTACGTCAAGTATTTACTCTCTCAACGCCAAGAAGTGTATGTATGCGGAAAAAGAGTAACAATGTGTTGGGAGTAGAGTACAATGCAAGGAGTATTTATTGAACGAAATGCGGCAAGTACACTTGCACTGGACTTTAGTAGATAAGATAATCTGACGTTCAACATTTATATAGATGTATGTTAAGGCCACCCTTTTATTATCATCTACTAATTAAGCCAACGTATTGATCTTTTAACTCTTGGAAATCGATATATTGGCATTTTTAATTATTTACTATTAATTTAAACTTTGTTACAAAAATGACTTTTTTATACACTATATAATATCTAAATATAATATATAAAATTATATTTAGAACATTAAAATTAATATTAAATAAAACAAAAACATGGAATATTATCTTTTTTAAATGAAATATGTTATTTTCTTTCAATGAATTGCCTGACGAAAAGGGTTACCTTGATAGGGTGAATCGTGTAATAATATTACATTCATTATAAGTTTATATTTAATAGAATCAAACTATTCCTAAAAGTATCAAAAACTTTTGTGCATCATACACTAAAATATAGAAATATAAGCTTATTAAGCTAGTGGGTTCATACCCCATTTATAAAGGTTAAAAAGCCTTTCTTTTAAATTTTTAATAATTCTGCTAAAATTATATTATTTTTTATTTTAATAATAGGAACAATAATTACTATCTCATCTAATTCTTGGTTAGGTGCTTGAATAGAGTTAGCGCTGTGACGAAGTGGATCGCGATCCCTGGGGCCAGGGATACAAAATAGGAATGAAAAAGTTCCATACATCATCGCAAGCGATGGATGAGGCCCGATTTGAATATAGTGGATGCACTATTTTCCACACACGCAAGTCGAGGTATCACTGTTTTCGACAGACGAGCTGAAGCTAGCCCTGCGAAGCATGAAAGCCGGTAAGGCTCCAGACCCAGATGGCATACCAGCGGAGGCAATCAGGTTAGCAGCGAAAACGAGCCCTGATCTCCTGCTTAACATGTACAACAGCTGCCTTAGGGCCCGGGTCTTCCCAAGCCAATGGAAGAAGGCGACACTGGTGCTTATACCCAAGGGAAAAGGGGACCCAAACTCTCCTCCATCCTTCCCGCCACTCTACATGCTAGACACAGCAGGCAATATGATGGAGAGTCTGCTCAAAATACGCTTGACGTCAGCCATAGAAAGCGAGGGAGGCCTTTCACCCCGACAACATGGCTTCAGGAAGGGACACTCAACTATAGGAGCAATTGGCGAAGTAGTCGAGGCGGTACATAAGGCCGAAGAAGCCTGCCACCAGGCGCGGCCAATAGTGCTGCAAGTCACACTGGACGTCAAGAACGCCTTCAACTCGGTAAGATGGGATGACATGCTGGAGGCCTTGAAACGGTCATTCAAGGTTCCAACATACTTGCTAGATATGACCCGGGACTACCTCAGAGACCATTGGTTTTTGCACGACACAACGAAAGGTCAGAGAAAGAGACGTATAACCGGCCAGAGCTGTAAAAATTTGCAATACATATTTTAGCAAGCAATGATTATGCTAGTAATAGGATTACAATCAAAATTTATTGCATTTTTCTGATTGTAAAAACTACAATCAATTTAATTGTAAGCACATTTGATTGCAATGATTGTGATTGCAATCAAACATTGTGAATTCAATCAAACATTTTAATTGCAATCTCAAAAATACAATAATTTATTCATGCAGTTTTTAATAAAGAAATTGAGAGCGTAAAAGCAAAATAGAACGTGAAATTTGACAAAAAGAGTAAACTAGCAGAAAAAGTTATTGAACACAAAACTAGTAAAAACTTTCAAGTGAGTAGTTGTTACACCGTTTTGACATTCTGCTGTAAACATTTTACTATTTACAAATCAGTTTTAAACTCTTTGCTTTACACGCAAGCACTTACACAGTCCAGTAATCATTAATATTTTGATTTCCACTCATTTTACTTTTGTTTATGCTTAACCATTTCAAAAAATGGCGGCTTTTGACATTTATTCTTCTTCTGCTAGCTAATTTCTGCTAGTAAAAATTTCTCTAGCAAGAATTTGCACCTCTCCCGTGTTATAACGCTCTCGATTCAGTGCTCTATTGGAAATTTTTTGGGGTATTATACACTGTTCCAGTAAAAATTTGCAGGTTCCTGTACTGACTATTTGTTACTATACACACCTAATATAAACAACGAGTTGTGAGCACTTCAAATTGCATGCATGTTGTTTTAGTAATTTACTCTAAGAAAAGAGTTCAGTTACGTAAGTATCTTTCTCTCAAAACATGATTTGGTTATCGTTACATGATTAAGTCATAGTTACCAAATCTTGTGTTGAAAGAAAAATATTTAGCAGATTTGTCTTATAAGTTTAAGTTTGACAACAGTAGACAGAAAGTTGTTGCTGCTGGAAGAAAAACATTTTATTCAAAAAACGCCAAAAAATATTGAAGACTGGTATAAAATTTTAGCTTATAAGACAAATATGATAACTTCTGACTTACATAATACCTTACAATATTTACAATTTACAAGACCAAATATAAAATGTGCGAACCAAAACTTTTTGTGCGAATATATGACGGCTTAACTAATGTTCCAAGTAAATGCACTTGCAGTGCGCAACAACAATACAGAAGGGCCAAACCGAGCAAAAACACGGCCGCACGAAAGGGAGATGACAAAAATCCAAGCAACCTGGCTGTCTCAGTAGATGGCACTACTAATCCACACAAGAAATGTGCAAGTACATTTCGATGACTGAGTAGAAGATCGACATATCTCAGTAGTCAGTTTGAAAACGCCCTATCTCAGAAAACGTTTCAAGAGCGCCCTACTTTGGAATTTGATTGAAGAACGCCCTTTTTCAGAATTTTATTGAAAAAATCCCCTTCTCAAAAATTGGTTGAAAACGCCCTATCTCAGAATTTGGTTTAAAAATGACCTAGTATCTCAAACGAAAATACATTGAAAATGTGCTGGTATATGGCATTTTTGCATCGGCAGTTGAGATAGGGCGTTTCTGAACCGAATTCTGAGATAGGGCGTTCTTAAATCAAAATTCTGAAGTAGAGCGTTATTGAAAAATTTTCTCAGATAGAGCGTTTTTGAACTGGCTGCCGAGATAGGTCGATCTTCCACTCAGCCATCGATATGTTATACTACTAGGGATGGTTGAAAAACACGATGGAGGTGCTGTTTAGTTGCAGCTTTGTCAAGCAGTAAATCGGATTTTCATGCACGCACATTGTATATGCTCTCGATTAGCGGAACATTAAAGACGATAATCAAAACAACCTACTGCTAGGTGTAACGCCGTGAGGGGGTTCACTTTGCGCTGCTAATGCGATGCGTTAACCCACTGAGGGCTTGTGTGTCTCACAATCGTACTTCCAATTATTCATCAAAATAAATGTCGTTTAGACAGATTGCAGTTTGCAATTTGTATGCAATTAATGATTGCAATCAAAAACTTATTGCAATCAATTTCTTCTAAATGATTGCAAATTTCAATTTTTGAAATCAAAATAAAAGCAATCAATATTAATTGCAATTAAACCAGATTGTAATATTTCGTAAAATATGTGATTGCAATCCAATTTGACTGCAAATTTTTACAGCCCTGTAACCGGCGGAGCGGCTTAGGGGTCTGTACTTGGCCCGGACCTCTGGAACGCCACGTATAACAGTCTGTTGCGCACGGAAATGCCGGAGAGCGTCTTCCTTGTCGCCTTCGCGGACGACGTGGCCGCCGTCATAACAGCAAGAAACGTCCAGCTAGCACAGCTCAAGCTAAACCAGGTTATACGCAACGTCAGTGGATGGATGAGCGATCACGGTCTGCAATTGGCTACAGCCAAAACTGAGATCGTGCTCCTCACCAGGAAACGGATCCCAACAATTATAAATATGATGGTCGGACCCCAACTCGTGACAACTTCTAGGTTTACAAAATACCTAGGAGTGAAGCTTGACAGCAAACTCACATTCTGAGAACACATCCATGGAGTATGTTAAAAAGCTGCGCAGAGTACGGTGACTTTAAGCTGGCTGATGGCGAACGTGGGCGGCCCGAAGCCATGCCGCAGGAAGCTTCTGATGACAGCAGTCCAGTTGGTGCTCCTGTACGGAGCAGAAATATGGGCCGATGCATTGAAAGTCAAAAAATACCGGATTTAAATGCCTTCGGTCCAACGCAGAGGGGCACTACGCATTGCGTCTGCATACCGTACAGTGTCCGCGGACGCGGTTCTAGTTATCTCTGGCGTCATGACAATTGGACTACTTGCTTACGAGCGAAAAGAGATTTACAATCTCAGTGCCGAGATAGGTCGAGCAGCTGCCGTGGCAAGGGCGCGCGAGCAACAAATCCAGCAGTGGCAACAAAACTGGAACGCGAGCACAAAAGGTCGATGGACGCACACCCTGATAGCCGACCTGCAAACATGGTAGAACAAACCACATGGGGAAGTCGATTTCTACCGGACGCAATTCCTCACAGGTCATGGTTACTTCCGAGAATATCTTCATAGAATGGGAAGGGTGGACTCACCGTTCTGTCACTACTGTGCAAACGTCGAAGATAACGTGTACCATACATTCTTCACCTGCGAACATTTCTTGATTTCGCGCAGAATGTTGGAAGAAAGATACGGAGACATAACTCCGAACAACATAATTGGGGTAAGACAAGTGGGAAGCAGTTGCGAGATACGTGAAATTCGTACTCCGCTGCAAACGAGAGGACGGATATCTACTGAGGACACCCGAATGAAACGCCCCTACAAAAGAGCAGCCTCGAGGCTCTAGCAGCGCGCTCCTGCATCTAAAGACATGCCGAATTGCGGAGCCAGATGCGGGATTCTTGCGCGGGCGGTGGGAGTTTGAGTTTTAGTGGGTAGCCCAACACGCTTCGGTGGGAGTCCCACACTCGGGGAAGGTAATATAGAGACTAGCGCCCCCGCCAGTGCATAAAGCATTTCCCTCTCCTACGAACAAAAAAAATCTTTACCAGTATTAGCAGGAGCTATTACAATACTTTTAGCGGATCGAAATTTAAATACATCATTCTTTGATCCAGCTGGTGGGGAGACCCAATTTTATATCAACACCTATTTTAATTTTTTGGTCATCCAGAACTTTATATTTTAATTTTACCTGGATTTGGAATAATTTCTCATATTATTAGCCAGGAATCAGGAAAAAAGGGAACCTTTGGTTCATTAGGAATAATTTATGCTATAATAGCAATTGGTCTTCTTGGTTTTATTGTATGGGCACATCATATATTTAGATAGATGCTGATACACGAGCTTATTTTACTTCAGCAACTATAATTATTGCTGTACCAAGAGGTATCAAGATTTTTAGCTGACTAGCTGCACTACATGGAACTCAATTAAATTATTCTCTAGCGATACTATGAACTTTAGGATTTGTTTTTCAATTTACAGTTGGAGGTTTAACAGGAGTTGTTTTAGCTAAATCATCAGTAGATATTATTCTTCATGATACTTATTATGTAGTGGCACATTTTCATTATGTATTATCAATAGGAGCTGTATTTGCTATTATAGCAGGATTTGTTCATTGATACCCTTTATTTACAGGATTAAATTTAAATGCAAAATGATAAAAAGTCAATTTTTAATTACATTAATTGGTGTAAATTTAACCTTTTTCCCTCAACATTTCTTAGGATTACCGGGTATACCTCGATGATACTCAGATTATCCAGATGCTTATACTACATGAAATGTAATTTCAACTATTGGATCTTCAATTTCATTACTAGGGATTTTATTTTTCTTATTTACTATCTGAGACAGTTTAATTTCACAACGACAAATAATTTATCCAATACAATTAAACTCTTCAATTGAGTGATTACAAAATACACCTCCAGCAGAACACAGATATTATGAATTGCCTATTTTAACAAATTTCTAATATGGCAGATTAGTGCAGTGGATTTAAGCTTCACTTTTATTAGAATATTCATAAATAAATGACAACATGAGCTGCTCTTGGCCTTCAAGATAGTGCCTCCCCTCTTATAGAACAACTTACATTCTTTCATGATCATACACATATAATCTGAGTAATAATTACTACCTTAGTTGGTTATTTAATATTTATATTATTTTTTAATAATTATACAAACCGGAATTTATTACTTGGTCAAACTATTGAAATAATTTGAATAATTCTACCAGCTATTGTGCTTTTATTTATTGCATTTCCTTCTTTACGATTATTATATTTATTAGATGAAATTAATGAACCTTCAGTGAATTTAAAAACTATTGGACATCAATGTTATTGAAGTTACGAATATTCAGATTTTATAAATGTAAAATTTGATTCTTATATAATTCCAGCAAATGAATTAACTACAGATGGATTTCGATTATTAGATGTAGATAATCGAGTAATTTTACTTATAAATTCTCAAATTCGAATCTTAGTAACTGCAGCAGATGTAATTCACTCTTGAACAGTTCTTTCTTTAGGTGTAAAAGTTGATGGAACTGCTGATCGTTTAAACCAAACTAATTTTTTAATAAATCGACCAAGTTTATTTTATGGACAATGTTCAGAAATTTGTGGTGCTAATCACAGTTTTATACCAATTGTAATTGAAAGTATTCCTATTAATCACTTTATTAAATGAATTACAAATATAGTAAATTCATCATTAGATGACTGAAAGCAAGTATTGGTCTCTTAAACCACTTAATAGTAAATTAGCACTTACTTCTAATGAAAAAAAATAGTTAAAAATATAACATTAGTATGCCAAACTAATATTATTAAAATATTTAATATTTTTCAATTCCACAAATAGCCTCTATTGGTTGATTAAGCTTATTCATTATTTTTTCAATTACTTTTATTTTATTTAGAATAATAAATTATTATTTAATAATTCCAAAATCCCCTAAATCTTTGAAATTGAAAATTATAACTAATTTATTTTCAGTATTTGACCCTTCATCAAGAATTTTCCATTTATCATTAAATTGAATAAGAACATTTTTAGGATTATTAAAAATTCCATCAGTATATTGACTTATACCCTCACGTTATCATGTATTTTGAAATTCAATTTTATTAACATTACATAAAGAATTCAAAACATTATTAGGGCCATCAGGTCATTCAGGATCAACTTTCACTTTTGTTTCATTATTTTCATTAATTTTATTTAATAATTTTATAGGATTATTTCCTTATATTTTTACAAGAACAAGTCATTTAGCATTAAATTTTACTTTAGCATTACCTTTATGATTATGTTTTATAATTTATGGGTGAATTACTAATACTTACCATATATTTGTCCCTTACTAGGAAATACAGGTCTTTCACTTTCATATGTAATTGTATCTTTACTTTTAATTGGTCAAATTGCTTTATTAATTCTTGAATCAGCAGTTGCAATTATTCAATTTTATTTATTTGCTGTTTTAAGAACACTATACTCTAGAGAAGTTAATTAATGTCAACACACGTTAATCACCCCTTTCACTTAGTAGATTATAGTCCATGACCTTTAACAGGAGCTATTGGTGCTATAACTTCAATTTCAGGTTTAGTTAAATGATTTCATAAATATGACATTTCATTATTTGTACAGTAAAACCCGCTTAAGTACCTCACGAAAAATGTCAGCATTTTGAGGTACTTAGTCGGGTTGGGTACTTAAAAGAACCCGCTTAAGTACCTCGATGCGGGTACTTAAGCGGACATAATTACTGATGTAGTTACATCTTCTTGTTAACTTACATAAATAATTGAATAACAACATTTAATGAAGTATATGTAGCGGCTAGGGTATTACGAATTAAAACACTGGATAACCGACTA
>NW_023458679.1:167674-171425 GCF_013731165.1 Rhagoletis pomonella
TAATTCCAATTTCTTTTCTTGAATTTGAAGTAGGTTATTAAATGGATCAGAATTACAGATTTTCTTTTGTTTGCGTTTTCGCTGGGTAAAATCAAAACTGTTGTAGATATTAATCGTAGAAAATTTTGCCATAGTAAAATAATAATAAAAAATAAAAAAAATAAATAAAAAAAATAAAAAGTACGCTGAAAACATATTGAGAACCATTATTCCTCTGCCTTTAAAATGTTAAAAAGCGTCTCATATATGACAGACTCTGCATTAAAGGGTTAGATGCTGCACTTTCGTAAACATATCGACCAGTTTAACCATTTTTGTTAAATACAATTTTTTGTGAAAGATGGTAGTTTACGGGTTATTAGAGTTTAAAGGAAGCTTTTCTTTTTCAAATCTGGCCACTCGGGTACAACATTCAATGTCCCAAAAATCGAGTCTTAAGACAAAATAAAGAGAAATCTTTCAGAAACAGTGCTAATGGTGTATTAAATATAGTGTGTTCAAATAAAATGGGAGCCAAAATCCAAAATTTCAAAAAAAAGTGACATTTTGAACTGTATTTTGAGGGTTAAGTTATTGTTGTTGTAACTTCTCTATAGTTTCCCTACATATATAATAATTTATCTTCACGACAAAAAATTTCATTCCATTATCTCTTTCCTCACAGAAGATCTACGATTTTGAAAAAAAATCTCGTGTTTTGCCTATAGTGCGCCGATGCGGCGGCGATGACCAAGGACTGTTCGAGGGTTGAGCGATGCCGAGTTTAATCATCTTGTCGAACACTTCCCGTGCAGCCTTCAGCTTATCCGGTGGCAATCTGCGAGCCTTATTTGTCACAGGGGGCCCGTCGGAAGTGCGAATGTGGTGAAGCGTAGCATGTTTCTTGACCTTAGCTAGTACTGCAGGATTTGTAATTTCGGGGACTTCCAGAGTAAAGCATGATAAACAGTATCACCTTTAATAGCTTTGACCGATATCGCGTTCGTTGATCGAACTAGAAATCCAGCTGACGTTAAACCGTGTCCGTCGCGCAGGCATTTTATTTTAAAGTCGACTGATAAGTCAAAGTGACTCAAAAAGTCGGCTCCAATAATCGGTTTGGTAACATCAGCGACGATAAATTGCCACACAAACTCACGGCGGAGACCTAAATTGACTGACATTAACGATGTACCGAAAGTTTGGATTTTAGAACCATTAGCTTCTTGAAGCTGAACGTTTGCTGGATACGATTTATTTCTCGACCGCGCGCACGGAAACACCGAGACGTCGGAGCCTGTGTCGACAAGGAATTGAGTTCCAGAGGCTCGATCACTGATGTATAGACGGTGAGAGTTGGATAGAGAATCACTATCCGCCATTAATGATTCTCCGCGGAGTTCCCCGGATATTTGCATCCTTCTTTGCAACGCTTCGCATTTTTACCAAACTTTGCATGGTAGTAACAAAATCCATTCGAATTCGAGCTTCGCGACTTAGAATGACTTCGTGACCTAATCCTCGCGTGCTGTCGTGTCTTATCTCTGGATTCGCGTTTATTAATAACGGTTGTCAAAGCCGCTACTTGCTTTGCTAAATCCGAGATTTACTTTGTTAAGTCTGAGTGCACGGGACTAGCTGCCAATGATGAAAATTGCCTATTTTGCAAAATCTCATGAAGCTTATCAGCACTAACACCTAAATTTTCTAAAGTCGCATTCGTTTGCAACGCTAACATTGCGCTCGTGTCTTTGGGTAGAGCAGAAAGCCATTTTGCTTTCAGCACGTCCTCGTCGACACCTGGTACCAAAGACTTGAGATGGCGTAAAAATTGGGATGGCGTGCGGTCGCCAATCTCCTCTCCATCTAGAAGTTGCTGTAATTTGGCTTCTTTCGACTTGGAAAAACGTGCAATTAATGCATTTTTCAGCGTAAAGAAAGGTGAAGAAGTTGGCGGATTAATGATTATGTCTTCTACCTCAGCAGCATGCCATGCGTCAAGAACGGAAATCGCGTGATAAAATTTGTGCAAGTTTTTCACAACGCCCAATATTCTAAACTGCGCTTCAATTTGAGCAATCCACAGCGAAGGTTTATCCGGATTAAATCACGATTGAGAGAATACAGAGGTTGCGCCGATCTCGGACCGCTATTCCTCTCTTAACGAATTTGACAGAATCGTTGTTTGCATGACGTCACACTTGTGCAACTTGTTTACGTTTTCCTTGCAACAGTTTTTCTTCTACCTCCATTCTTGCTCACGTTTTGGCATTCCTCTCTCGCAATTGCACCAGTGTGACGTCACACAAAAGTTATTCTCAAAAATCCTCTCTGATCGGCGCAATCTTGTATTCTATCATTCTTGGGATTAAATGGTATTGGCCGAATAACGTTAGATATCGAATGAAGTGGTTTGATATCACCTGTCTGGTCCTCTGACGGTGGATCTCTTGCGTTGGTCATTTCGCGGACTTAATCTTAAAGATTATTTTCGCGCGCGAATACGTAATTTTATCAGAGTTTTCTGTACAAGGAGTGTCCTTTAAACTTTGCGATCAGCGATGCACAAATTAAAATTTACCTTGCACGACTCGGCAATGTGCTTACCGCGTATTCAGGCGATTTATTACAAAAACGTTTCTTTGATCGTAATTTATTTTCGCGATCGGGGTCACCAATGTTGCGGCTAGGGTATTACGAAGTAAAACACTGGATAACCGACTACGTAAAATGTTTATTATTTATTAATATATCAAAATATCACAAATTATTAACTTCAATTAACTTTAAGTATATTGATTGCAAACTACGGCGCGTGTTTCTCGGTGAGCTGCTGATACAAAAAAGGGTAGAATATAAGTATAATAGAAAATATGAAAAGAATGACCTAACGGGCTATTTGTGTTTACTTTGCAGAAGAGTGAATGTCAAAATATAAGAATTTACAAATTAGAGAAATCTTTTAAAAATCTTTTTAAATTACATTTCATTCCCTAACAAATACCATATAAACCAAAGCTTAAGATTTTATGGAACACTTAAAGAAAAAAATGCACCAAAATTTTAAATTTTTTCTCAGAAGTGTTTTTGAGTATGTATACAGTTTTATAGCCCATTCAATTTTAGTGTAATAATATGCAGGTTTCAAGTAGCTAAAAATTACAGTTGATTTTGTATAATTTTTTTGCCAAAGGTGTGTGACGCTGCCACTGAATTTCAAAATATGTAAATATTTTAAGGAATTTTAAAAGAGCACTTAAAAGGGGAAAATCATAGGTTAAATGGTAAATTGGGTACGAAAAATTTAGGTACTTAGGCGGGTTGGGTAAATAAGCGGGGAGGTACTTAATAGAGGTATTTTCTTCAGATTAGATTCAAAAATTCACATTTCCCAACAATGTTGGTTACTTAAGCGGGTTAGGTACTTAAACGGGGGTGTACTTAAGCGGGTTCACTGTATTTGGCACTTTTGTATCCTCAATATGGCACCTCATAGCTAAGGATAGTTGGCTGACCTGAGTGTAAGATGCCTAATACCCAAGAGTGATAGAATACAACATTGCGCAAATCATGTTGTGAGTAACCGGTAGTGACGTCATAAATGTGAGGGAATTAATAAAAGCGAGGGAATGAGGTACCAAAGAATAAACTCTAAAGAATAAGAGGAAACGCGAACATGTGATGCCAAATAATGATTTAAATGTAAAGTAAAATAGTACCCATTATTTAGCCTATTAAAGTGCCAGTTTGAAGTAGCTAGGACATACGATTC
>NW_023458679.1:171525-172980 GCF_013731165.1 Rhagoletis pomonella
GAATCGTATGTCCTAGCTACTTCAAACTGGCACTTTAATAGGCTAAAAAAATACGAGCTCCTTTTTAAATATCTAATTAAAAACATCGATATTTTTACGAAGTTTTAAACTTAGATTTATTCGGTTTTTGTTAAGGAATGAACCATATTTTTATAAAAAAAATATTTAAAATTAAATAATAATAAAAACATAGTCAAAACTTTGTCAATATGTGGGTGTCTTATAGTTATGAAAAGCTCTATATAATGAAAACTGTGACACTTATTCCTCACAGTCGGAATCTAAATCACATCCCTGCCCCGTTAAACTAATTTTATTTGCTTCAGGTTCTACTAAGTAACTCCATTGCTCTAGAAAAAAAAAAGATCTCCGGGTTTTGTCCACTAGCAATAAGCGCGATCAAGTAATCAGAGGATCTGACGAAACTAACAATGTATTAAAAACGTCTTCTAAATTGCCAGCGCGACTCGTTTTCCTACTATAGATCTCTCTAAAGACTTTAAAGTGCTTGTTCGAACTAAATTCGTTTCTCACTAAAGATTTTAAAGCCCTTGTTAGAACTAAATCCGCTTTTTATTCATTGATCAACCTTAAAATAATAAACAGAATCAAAATTATCCAGAATTATACGTTTTTGTGTTTAATTAAAATCAAAGTGAAATTTTTAAAACAAATCTATTTAAAAATGCGCAAAGTGCTTTTGGTTTTGAACTCGGATTCTAAATAAGGAAGGAATATACTTTATTGTATGTAGTACTGTCCACTTTAAAAACGTTTTGCGCATTTAAAAAAAAACGATTTTTAGAATTACGCTTGCAAAAAATAGAGGTTAGTTTAGTTTTTTTACATATTTTTTTTAAAGAACATTAATCCAAAAAACACCAAAAAAATAAACAAACTACATTTTAACAGTTTAAACCGGAATAACGAAATATAACAGTAGCAATTTGAATTGCACATTTGAGTTTCTCAGTTTAAAAAAAAAAAAAATTGTTCAAATTTGTTAAGTTTGGACACGTATAGAAAAACGATAGAAAGCTGAAAACTGATCAAATGTAGAATTTAATGGGGAATAAACTTGCGTTTTTATTTTTCAAAACAAAGACATTTTAAAAATTGAATTTTGAGCACGCTTGGCCCCATTGTGCGACGTAAAATAAATTATCACTTTCTTCCTCTTGTTGTTTTCTATCTTCATATAGGGACGGGAAACCCAAAAGTAATTTTTTGCGTCTATTCAACATTCTTCACGACACCTGAATGACAAAATATTACATAATTATCGCAATGTAGAGAAAACAACAGTACCGTTACTTTATTCTTTGCGAATTCGACAAAATCAGCTATTCTATTTCCACTTATTCTCGCCTTTTTCTTCTTTTGTTTTGTTTTGTCGCTGAAATCTTGTATTCTGTAATTCTTGCATAAGTACGGACACGAATTTCGATACGATAC
>NW_023458679.1:173080-177958 GCF_013731165.1 Rhagoletis pomonella
CAATATCATTGATGTCCAATAGTGTTTAAAGTTACTGAAGGTTCATTAATTTCATCTAATAAATACAATAATCGTAAAGAGGGAAATGCAATAAATAAAAGTACAATAGCTGGCAGAATTGTTCAAATTATTTCAATAGTTTGGCCATGTAATAAATTTCGGTTTGTATAATTATTAAAAAATAATATTAAATAACCAACTAAGGTAGAAATTATTACTAAGATTATAAATGTATGATCATGAAAGAATGTAAGTTGTTCTATAAGAGGGGAGGCACTATCTTGAAGGCCAAGGGCAGCTCATGTTGTCATTTATTTATAAATATTCTAATAAAAGTAAAATACTTTATATATGAAGCTTAAATCCATTGCACTAATCTGCCATATTAGAAATTTGTTAAAATAGGCAATTCAGAATATCTATGTTTGAAGAGTTTGATTGTATTGGATAAATTACTTGTCGTTGTGAAATTAAACTTTCTCAAATAATAAATAAGAAAAATAAAATTCCTAGTAATGAAATAGAAGATCCAATAGTTAAAATTGCATTTCATGTAGTATAAGCATTTGGATGATTTGAATATCGTCGAGGCATACCCGCTAATCCTAAGAAATGTTGGGGGAAAAAGGTTAAATTTACACCAATAAATATAATTAAAAATTCTATCTATATCTAATCTATTCCTACTGTAAATATATGATGTGCTCATACAATAAAACCAAGAAGTCCAATTGCCATTATTGCATAAATTATTCCTAATGAACCGAAGGTTTCCTTTTTTACTGATTCTTGACTAATAATATGAGAAATTATTCCAAATCCAAGTAAAATTAAAATATAAACTTCTGGATGACAAAAAATCATAATAAGTGTTGGTATAAAATTGGGTCTCCTCCACCAGCTGGGTCAAAGAATGATGTATATAAATTTCGATCTGTTAAAAGTATTGTAATAGCTCCTGCTAATACTGGTAAAGATAGTAATAATTATAATGCACTTAATACAACTGCTCAAACAAATAAAGGTATTCGATGAAATGTAATTCCAGTTGATCGTATATTAAGAACTGTTGTGATAAAATTAACTGCCCCCTAAAATAGAAGAAATTCCTGCTAAATGTAAAGAAAAAATAGCTAAATAAACAGAGGCTCCTCCATGAGCAATAACAGATTAGAGAGGAGGGTAGACTGTTCAACCTGTTCCAGCCCCATTTTCTACTATACTACTAACTAGTACTAATGTAAGGGAAGGAGGTAATAATCAGAAACTTATATTATTTATTCGAGGAAATGCTATGTCTGGTGCTCCTAATATTAAAGGCACTAATCAATTTCCAAATCCACCAATTATAATAGGTATTACTAAAAAGAAAATTATAACAAAAGCATGAGCTGTTACAATTACATTATAAATTTGATCATCACCAATTAAAGCTCCTGGGTGTCCTAATTTAGCTCGAATTAAAATTCTAAGAGAAGTTCCTACTATTCCGGCTCAAGCCCCAAAAATAAAATATAAAGTTCCAATATCTTTATGATTTGTTGAAAATAGCCATTGTTTAGGTTTATTGTTATTTTCAGTGGAACTGAAAACTTAGCGTGCAACACGCCCTGGCCACAACTTTCCCTGTGCTTTTGTGAACAATGAATTTTACTCAAAGTATATTAATTTTTCTGGGAGATCGTCTAAATGTTAGTTAAATTTTTTTTCAATTACATAAATTTCCCCTATCAGTATTAGCAAGGATTCGTGATTTATAGATTATACAAAGATTACCGATTAAATAAAAACCCTTAAGTGGGGTGCGAAACAAACTGACGAAGGTTTCCATTATATTTTATAAGGGACATTTTTATTTTTTCATACTCTCTGTTTAAAAATTGACCTCTGCAAAATCCAAAGCTCATTTAATGGACAGTTTAAGAAATAAAGGACCAATGGCGTCCTTTATTTTGACAAAAATTGTAAAGGGCAGGGGGTTAAAATAAAGGACTGTCCTTTAAAGTAAAGGACGGATGGTCACCATACCTATACTAGAAAGTCGACATACAAACTAGCAAAGCTGTTCCAGAAACAAAACCTTCGCATATCATTCAGAACAAATAACAACGTAGGACAGATACTAGGGAACACCACAAATCAAGAAAACCCTTTTGATAAACAAGGAGTGTATAAACTAACTTACAAATGCCAAAATAGTTATATAGGTCCAACAGGAGGTAAAATAAAAACAAGATTTCGCGAACATATAAGAGACTATAACAAAAAGACACAGAAACCGAGTGCAATAGAAATGTTCACCAACGCAAATAAGAAAGGCAGCAAAACTTCTGCATGTACAACATAAAGGACAACGGCTAAATGTACTAGAAAATATGGAAATATAAAAACTAAAAACCTTCGACGGCAAAATAATAAACGAACAAACAAAAACCGCATCGGATGTTATATTCGAACCCTTAAAATTTATTTACGAGAAAAAGAAAAATGACAACAACACAACAGGCATGGACACTCCGGACACACCACAAAGTACCACCAGGGCAAAAATCATCGACTTTTACCTACCTGCAGGCAAAAACCATACAGCGACAACATAACGGATGTTACCATCGATACAACGAAGATGAACCTATTCTAAAAAAGAACACCATGGCCTTTCTAATAATAAATCATCGACGGAAATCACATTACCTAAGATAAATTAACATAAATTAAGGACAAAAACTCGAACCAGACAGAACGAAAAATGACAGTGAAAATGGCACAACCATGATACAATAATTTTTAGAAGGTAGTTTCACTTCAAAATGTTTGACATAAACCGTGTCTGTGACAAACACGCAATGTGGCCACTGCTGCGATATAGAACTTGGGAATTCCCGCTAGCTTGTTATTTTAGATATTTTTTAACAGAACATGTAAAGATTTATATGTTTCATAACTGATCACTTAATTTTTAATATAAATATACGTATTTTATACATACATTTTTGCCACTGCTAATCACATGAATAAAAATCGTAAAAATGAGAATATAACAGCAATATTTCTTGTTTATAATGGATTAGATCCATCGCACACCACGGACTTTATCGGCCGCCAATTTAGATGTGCTCGCTAGTCTTTCCATTGCACCACAACTTATTGGTCAGAGCGATTAAGCTGGTGTAGTGTGCGCACCTCCATACATCTTCATGTACATATTTCAAGAGAGCCCTATCATTTAAATAGGCGGCCGATAAAGTCTGTGGTGTGCGGTGGCTCTTATAGCTGTGCCCTTACATCTATTCCGTGTGTTGCAATATCCACGAAAGCAGCAGTTAATTTTTTATGAAGAAAATTATTACAAAATATTCGAAAATTTCTTTACTTATATGTTTGGCTTTTCTTTGTTTTATTTTTCCAACGTCAAAAGCTGGATTTTTTTTTTAAAGTTGGTACAACAAAAAACACGAAACACGCTTTCTGTCAGATAGCTAACATGGCGGATAAGAAGAAGAAGTGAAACTACCTTCTAAAAATTATTGTATCATGGGCACAACGCTGAAACCGGTTTGTCTGCAAATGAAGCTTGAAAAGGGATGACGGAAATTCGTTCCAAAATAAATCACGATTCATTTAGTTTATTTTCGAACTCTGGTGAGTTTTACGTAGCAAGTGTCATTCTGTTCTGTCTTCGTATCTTTTATCATTTTTGTTTTGTCCTTTTCTATGTTGTCGTTCAGTCAGGGTTGCCCTGGCACTATATGCAGAGTTGTATTCGTTCATCGTAAGTAAATGATTACCCTCTGTTCATACGTTACCACATTAATTTATTAACTACTAGCCAACGCCCGCTTTTTTCGCAGCGCCTAATAAGAAATTTTGCGTGGACCATTGCAACAATAGCGTTTAGAAGAAAAAACGGTATGTTAAGTAAACAAAAGTTTAACGATTAAAGAGCAGAATCCTCATCATACATAGGCCAAAATTAGTAGCGCTTTGATGACATATGGAATACTAATCCCTTTCGATGTCATGAGCTTTGCCAATGGTCTTATTTCCACCTGTGTGTGTTCTTAATATTTATGAACTGGTTTCTTTGAGTCTTACTGCTGCAATAACGGCCGCGCCGGGCAATTTCGTTAATCAGAGGCAAAGGCAATATCGTATGAGGGCGTCAGACAAAGGTGCGCTTACGCAAAATCATTTAGCCATCTGAAATGTAAATTCATATAAAATAATCATAGGGCCAAAGAATGCCAAGCCCATGGGCTTTCTATATAATACGGCTGCAGCGCCATCCTTGGGTCTCTTTTCTGCAAAACCATTGCTTATCATGAAATGGTTACGTATTACAAATTTTTAACCAGGTTGTATTAAAAATAAGGATTTTCTAAATATCTCGCCTCCAGCGCCACCTAGCAGATTCATTTCTTGCAAAAGAAGTCATCATACAGGAGGCTCACATTGCGAATTTGAACGAAATCGGCCAATAAATAGGACCCTTATAAATGACTCAACACCAGTGCCACCAAGCGAGTTTTCTAGTAGTTAGTCTATAATCTATATATATCAAATAATAGCCGTTTTCGTTGTTCGGAGTTAACTCAAAAACTACTGCATACATTTCAGTCAAATTTTGAGAGGTTATACCTTGCATATATGGTCCTATTATAGGCTATCAGAAAACTCGCTAGGTGGCGCCGGTGTCGAATTATTTATAAAAGTGGCATTATGAGCCGATTTCGTTCAAATTCAAGACATGTACTTCCTACGTGATGAGAAATACGTATGCGAAAAATAAACCCGCTTGGTGGCGCTGGAGTCGAGTTATTTATAAAAATCGTATTTATGAACCGATTTCTTTTAAATTCAAAATGTAAGCTACAAGCA